>NW_020174050.1:7793522-7798545 GCF_003031525.2 Neophocaena asiaeorientalis asiaeorientalis | reverse complement strand
TGGTGTGCAGTAGTCCTCAATGCCCAGTAAATTGACAGTGCAGTCTCCCGTTGGTCTGGTGAGACTACCATAGGAGTTAGTTGCCTGAATGATTGAGAATCAGCAAAGAGGGGTTTCCTAATAAAACTCCAGGAAAGATCTCAAATCTCCAGAAGTACTTAAGAGACGGAAAAGAGCGTGGAAGTCAGGAGGGATCGAGGGAAGGGGAAACGGGAGATACCACAGAATAAGCTAACCGATTGCAGAATATGGGATTGGGCAAGGGGAGAAAAAAGAAATCTAAAGCCTTTTTTAGATTTGCTCATGGATCCTCGGTCGCCGCGCTTGCCCGCGCTAGGTCGGTCGGTCGGCGATGATTCGCTTACGCGCCGAGTCTCCGCGCCGCCGAGGGCTGAGGGCTGCCACAGACCTGGGCTTGTGCGCCTCCCTAAGGGCAAATGGCCGGGGCCCTGCAGACCAGTCGGGGACTCCTCCACCCGAGCCGGCTGCACGGTCCTAGCGGGCGGAAGGGAGTCTGGGCCGATCATGGACAAGGATGGAGAAAGAGAGGAGAAGCCCCTGACTCACGAGGCGAGGCCGCTTTGGGGCCCTCGGAGTCGGGGGAGTGGGGCGTGCACTTCCTGGTCGTTTTCTGGGTATGACTTGTCCCGGGTGTCCCAGGTTTCCGCGCTGGGGGTCACGCTCACTGGACAGGGCACCTAAAGAGATAAGCTGCGGGGAGGGCAAACTTAATAGAGGACGGAAAGCGGGCGGTGCACAGCGGTTCAGAGACGGGAGTGGGAGGGAGAAATGCGCCATGCCGCTGGACCCCTGTCCCTTCACCTCCACCGAGGCGCCCGACTGCGGCGGCTGCGGCAGCACGTGCTCGAAACGGGCTGGCCCGCGGGCGCTAAGGCTACACAAGGTCCTCTGGGCCTCGGAGAGCCACAGAGCCTAGGAGTGGGCCCAGGACCTTGGGAACTTTCCCAGGGGGGTCCGGTTTCGGTCTCGGCTCTCCAGCGCCTGCGAACAGGTGCAGAGATGTGCGTGCATTCTTTCCCCAACCCTCCGGTTTCCGCACACCTGTACGCGTCAGCTACACTCTGCAAGCTCATCTTGGGAAAATAAAGGCGTCCCCCCTCCCACTCGCAAACGCCCAAAGAGGAGAGGGGTTCGCAATCCGCGCAGAGAGCACGCTTGGAGATCGCAGACGCTAGGCGCCGGGTCAATCTCAAGCATTCTGCCCCTGACTGGGACACAGCAAATGCTGGTGCGGCAGCCGCTTGAGCGGCCTTTTCCCCAGTCTTGGGGACGTGCGATTTCGGCAGGCACTCGGAGCTCAGGCCCCCAGCCTGGACTTCACGGCACCAGCCTGCTCCAAGCCTGCATGACCCTGTGACCTTGTTTGCTCCGCAGCTCGGTGCAGACATTTACGCCTACGGCTTCAGCCAGCAACCTCAGCTAGCTTGGCAGATGAGTGGGGTTATGGGATTTTAGAAACTCTCATTTGACAAAGTTAAGATACATCCAAAAGCTTGAAAATGCAACATTAAAATAAAACATTTCTCAGTTTGTCTTGGCTGAAGGCAAAACTAGCTTTGGGCACCCTTCCCCTACTGCTTCCAGCCAAAGAAAGTCTTGTAAGCAGACTGGTCAGCAAAACTGCCCAGCCCTAAAGTGTCTGCCATTAACACACCTACCTGGATTGCCTGGGCATTAGCTCAGCCAAGGCTCGGCTTTCTTCCTGATTGTGTGATTAAATTAATGACCATATAAAGGAAAACACGGGGAGCTCAAAATTGTCTACATGCATTCTTCAAAAAATAAGATTCTACACTATGGGGAAGTCTTTTTCAAAAAGCAGTATTTACTTACTGTTTCTGTAGACCTAAGTTCATCTTTGAATCCCCAACATGTAATAAAACTAGTGAAAGGAAGATTCTGGAAGGATGGGACAGAAACAGAGGGGCATTCCAGGGTTTTTGTTTGTTATTTGGTTTTTGTTTTTAAGTTAGGCCCTAGGCAACCTGGGTTGGTTGGTTGGTTTTTAAGAAACTTTTGCTCTAGAGATCCACTAGTTTTCCAGGCATGGACAATTTAGTCAGCCTCTCAGGCATAGTGGTTTAAGGATCTCTTGCGGCCCACCTTCCATTTACCTCCAAATATCTTTCTCACTTCTTGCCATCAAATTTACTCCAAAGCAATCTTGGCCTTTTCTCTAGAAAGCCTCCTTTAGATTTAATTGGAGCCTATTAGACCATTAGAAAAAACAATTCTCCAGTGCCAGAAGTGCTTTAAAGATAGCAGAACCTGTCTCACTCATTGTACAGATAAGAAAACAAAAATGCAGGTAAATTAATGATACCAATAATGATGCAAGGTCATACTCGTCATGCAGAGAAGAGTTAGAATGGGAATTTTGGACTGTTCTTTCTTCTCATCACACTTTGCTGGGGATTAGTGTTTCAGATCACCTAACTGTTGCCTAGGAAAAGTGAGATCAGGCCTCAAAGAAATGTAGCACAAAAAGTACTTGGATAATCTTAAGAAAGTCAACCTGCTTTTTCCACCAATCACACTATGGATACATCTCTTTGCCTTACCCCTGGTCTCTACCTGCCTAATGGTAACTTGTTATGTAGTCCTCTTAAGATAATGAAGGTTTCAAAATCCTTTTAGGGAAAACCATCAAAGGCCTGCAATGAGACCTTGTGCAAGTTTCACATTGCAGAACTTTTCACAAATATCTGTCTTCTGACATAGGGGAGGGTTGGCAAGATGTGAAGGAAGGAACTACAAATGGGAAAGAACACCTCTTGTGATAGATAAAACAGTGTAATATTGGTTTCTAGAGCACCTATGGAGTGACTCTGAAGATGTCCATAGATTAAGTACAAGCTACCCTAAGACCTAAAGGATCATCATTCATTTGGTTTTGCATCTAATGGTTTCTGGACATACCACATACACCTACATACATACACTCTGTTTCAGAACTGTTGTCACTATATGAAGAGTACAGAGGGACACTTCATAAGACAAAGGGCAGGGAGAGGAGGAAAGTTCTCAAGGTCTTCTGTATTGTAATGCTCCAGGGCTAGTTTTTTTTCCAGAGGCTGTGCAGCTGTTCAAGTCTGTGCAGGGAAAACTGGGCCAATACATACACTACCATGGCCATTTCACCTTGGTTTCTAAAGAAGCTCTCCATAGAGTCTCTTAATGGGTAATGACAGAAAGCTGAAGGGTTCTAGAGCACAAGATACTCTTCCATGTAGGCATCACTAGTAGAACCTAAAGTGGGCTTTTCACCTGGTCTCCCTGATCCAGGTCTGAAAATTATTTGTCTTTGGCCACTTGTGAAAATGCTAGTTATCCTGCTGCTGAAAAGAATGATGACATCCCAGGGACAGGTTAGCTTCATGGCAGGCATCTTTGTTTAGATGATTTGTCCTTTGATCAAGAAGCTCAACACTCTCCAGATAAAGATTTTCCAAATAATAATCAGACTTTGTCTTCTCACTTTTAGGCTCAAAACTGGCTTAGAGTAAATAATACAAGTAGGGTAGGGTTTATCGTTCCTCTGTTCTGCAGTTTCTTCCCCTCCTTTTCGGGCACTCAATGAAATATATATGGTATATACTCAGAGCGTAGCCCTTAGCTACAAAAAACATTTTAAAACACCTTCCCAATAATTGCTTTGAAGAAAATAGTCATTTATTGTCAAAGCATCCAACATATCCAGATAATCTATATAAAGTTTAATAAATCTTTCCAGGGATAAAAGAAACACATAACTATTCAGACTCCATTTCACTGGCACAAAATTACACTTTGTATTAAAAGGAAATACATATTTACATAATGATGACATTCTTCATTGAAGTCCATAATCATTTCATGACACATGCACTTCCCCCTGGAAACTTAAATTGAATGGTGACCCTCTTTTTATTTGTTTTGCTTATTTTTGTAGGAACACAAACTGTAATCAAGAGATGCAGAAAGCATCTCACCCTCCTCCTTTACTTTATATCTAAAATAAATTTTGCCCTTACATATTATTCCACCTAAATCGTAAGTGCTTAATAATTTAAGTAGAAACGTATGACAAATGCATCAATATGTTGCAATATATGACATTTTTAAAAATGTACTTTGTTTTGGGGAAAGTGAAAATACGTGCATTCAAAAGAAAACCTCTTAAACATCCCACCCAATCAAAAATCCACCATCTTGTCTCGTGTGTGTGTGTGTGTGTGTGTGTGTGTGTGTAGTGTAGGTCACGGGTAAACACTGGGATGTAAAGGTTGGGGGGGCAGAGCACGTGTGTGAGTGTGTGTGTCTGGGTGCGATGTTTCAGGTCACAAGGAGGTGGTGGATGTCCTCGTGTGTTTGCTCCTGCAAGGCTCGACTGTGCGTGTGCGCGCGTGGAAAGCTGGAGTCCTTTCCGTGTCAATTATGCGAAGTCATGTGCCTGGAGAGGTGGTGGCGCTCCCTGAAGGACTCATTGCAAATGGGGCACTTGAGTTTCTCCTCCCGTCTTCGTTTCACCAAGGGCTCCATGGCGTACTCCTTTTTGTGATGCGACCTCATGTGGTACACCAGGTCGGAGGTCATGCGGAAGGAGGCATTGCACTTGGCACACCAGTTCTGCGCGGGCAGACACAGAGAGGTGAAGGAGGGCGGCAGCAGCGTGAGTGGCGGCGGAGCTCTTGGGCCAGAAGGCGGTGGCGTAGAGGAAGGGGCTCTGTTTGGGCAGCCCGCCGCCGCCACCACCACCGCCGCTCGGCAGAGACCCGCAACCTCCGTTCAGGTCCGCAGCTCCTTGGAGCTTCACGGCCAGAGGATCGGAGGCGGTGGGGTACAGTCTGGTGGGGCCCACACCGTCTCCGGGGTGGCAGGGCTCGAGCGCGCTCAGCTTCTGGCCCAGCACCAGCGGGGACAGCTGCGAGAAGGAGCGCGCCGGCTGCGAGAAGGCGCTTTTGCGCTCGTCCGACGCTGCGCCCTGGCCGCCGCCCGCCCCGCCCGCGGCCCCCGCGCCTGC
>NW_020174050.1:7775284-7793499 GCF_003031525.2 Neophocaena asiaeorientalis asiaeorientalis | reverse complement strand
GCCACGGGCGTGGAGGAGCCGCCGCCGCCCGCGTCCTGCTCCTCGGCGGCCATGCTCCCGCCGTCGGCGCCCGCCTCCTCCTGCACACCGGCCGCTCGGGCCGCCTTCTTCACCTCCACGAAGGCGCTGCGCTTCGCCTCGCCTGTCTCCGGGCTGGGCGGCGCGAACAGGCGGCTGTTCTCTTCCAGGCCGAAGTAGCTGCCCGAGGCGCGGTACTGTTGGGGCGTGCACACCAGGTCCTCCTTGGAGGCGGGCGGGGGCCGCTCGGCGAAGCGGCCCCTGCCCGCCACCAGCCCCGCGCCGCCGCCGCCGCCCTCCGCCGCCTCCTCCGGGAATTTCCTCTTCCCTTTGCCCACGCCTGCGGCGTTGCCGTCGGGACTCAGCTCCGCCCCCTGGTGGTCGCTGCAGCCGCTGAGGCTCCTCACTGGGGAGCAGCTGCTGGCTCCCCCGGAGTTCTCCAGCTCCCGCGCCAAGTTGTGAAAGTCCGTGGACGGCTTCGCGCTGCTGCCGCCGCCGCCCGCCGCAGGCGGGTTACCGCCCTCGGGGGAGGGGGCCGGGTAGTGGTGGACCGGGCCGGCTTTGCAGAACTTGGGGCTGGGACCCAAGGGTGCCTCCTGCGGCTGCGACGGCTGCTGGTCCTTGCCACCGCCGCCGCCCCCGTGATCCTTGGTGCCCACGCCGCTGCCTTGCTCCTCTCGGGGGCTCACATCAACGCTGTGAAGTCTCTTGGGGCAGCGGAAGCGCAGATGCGCCACATAGGGAAACTCAAACTGGAAACGTTGGCTGCATTCCAGGCATGTGTAAGGGGACGACCCTGCTTAGTGAGCAAACACCACATACACACAATTGCGCGCGCGCGCACACACACACACACACACACACACACACACCACATGATTACTCAGCATCGTTTCTAGGCCAGTTTGCCATCACCCCCTTCACAAAGCCACCTTCGCTTCTCAGGGCCTGAGTGCCTGAGTACAGAACATCGTGAAAGACCCGATCTAACTTTCCCTCATGATTTGAGGGGAGTGCAGTCATTAAGCCAAGCGTGCCCCGAGTTATCCTCACCTAGCTGTCCCAGCTTCATTCCGGACTATATCTCAGAAGCTCCCTATGAGGCACTCCAAGGGAGGAAAGGCGCGCCGAGGCGCCAGAGTGAGCCCCGCCGCTCCCTGCGTCGCTCCCCCGCTAGCTAAGGGCCCAGACGCAGGTCGAGAGCCAACCTACCATTCATTTTGCTGTGGGATCTAGAGGGGCAGAGCAAGAGTAACTCAGTCAGTTCTTTCCCGTACCAAACTAATAACTCCTCATCTTTGGCAATCCTGCGGAGAGAGCGGTAAAACAGCTGTCCGTTTTTTATGTAGGCTTCAAGGTTCTGCTCTTCTTTATCTCTGGCTGATTGGACCAAACGCAGCCACATCAGACCTTCTGAGGAACCATTCGCCGCTGAGGTGTCTACCTACAGTTTAGAAAAAAGAAAGAATACAAGAAGGAAGGGGATGAGGGAGGGAAACTCTTGTGAGAGAATGAAGCCACAGGAGCCAGGGCCATTTCCTCTGTTATTCTTTCCCAAAGAATTATCTGAGGTCAAGCTTCCAAAAACTTGACCCGAGTTAACAGCCATCCTCGTGTTTGTGGCCGGCAGGCAAGATAATGTTCCTAGAAAGCTGCATCAATTATGTAGATTATTTAAGTCATCGTATATTGGTTGAACACCAAATTAGCAAATTTCTTCTTACAATTCAAATTAGTGTTAACCTCTTGAGAATTGATTGCTAATTTATATCACGTTGCAAAAGTATGGGGAATTTTCTTTGTTTTAGAAGTAAAAAGCAGGCTTAGGTTTTAAAAATTATTCTGTGGCATTCACTCATCTTCCTAATTTTGGCTTAAACAATCAATAGTTCTTTGTAAAGAAAGAATAGGAAGTGAGAGGACTTTTCACACTCAAACATATGACTTTAATGATGTTTCATTGTCAAAACATTTACATTTTTATTTAAATACAAACTCTAGGCACTAGCTAGCTTAACCAGAAAGAGTAATATTCCAGGGAACAAGAGGCCTCTGGGATTGGAAGGCAAATGCACCCAATATTTATAATAAAAGTACTTATAGCAAGTACTTAGTATGCAAACAGCCTCAACCCTAGTGAAACCTCCCAAAATGTTAAGGAAGTGGTGTTCATCTCCAGGAAAGCCCAGAATTGAGGCACTGATTTAGACATATCTGGCATTCAAAATCAATTTTTGTCACTTATTTTGGAAAACCAGTTGACAATACTTCTGAGTTTAATTTTCCTTTTCTAATTTTTGGTGTGTAAAATAGAATGGCACGTATCATTGCATTTTCTACATTCAGAACCTGTCTCAGCTTGCCATTAGAATGATTCTTAGTCCATTTTCAAAAGGATATTACCTTCATAACCCTACACAGCATCGGCCAAGACTTACCCGGAAGATATAAGGGACCGTTCTCTTGTCGGTGGACTTGAGAGCTATGAAAGCTATGCTGTCGTACAGGGAAGTATGGCTCAGGACGCAGGGACCGAATATAGCATTCTCAGGGATGTCGCAGGTGGTGTAAACGCTGGTAAAAATATCTGTCAGACATTGTTGGACAGCTTTGGCATCTCCATCCCAGATGCCTCTCTGGATGCCCGAATCCTCCATCACTGAAGACAGATACACAGGACAATTGAAACGAGTTACATTACTCCTTTTGCCTCTCTGAATCCAGGCAGAACGTTTTGACTACTAGACAGATTTTTCTTGAATTCGCCTGGTTTTTGCATCGCTCTTATTTCAAAAATAAAGCCAATGGCAGATTAAATCTGGCATATTACAAAGATGCCAATGAAGAGTACTTTCTTTTCCTTTAAAAATTATAAAAAAAAATTGTGATGGGGGAGCTCAGAGCGGACTGACTGCTAGAGAGAAAGAAAAACTGGGCTAGGAAAGAGAAGATCGCTTTTTTCATTACCTTGGGGGAGGATGGGGGGAGGGAGAAAGAAGGGAAGAACAATAGGATTTTTTACTAGCCTATAGACTTTCCAGACTGAGAGAAACTTCTAACCCTTGGGAGAAAGCTCCTCTCTTCTACTCTTATGTATTGAACTGGGCGCCGGGGAGCTGATTTTATTCTATTTTTTCTTCCAAAGAGGGGAGCAGCATTTGCGAGCAGGCGGAGACAGCAGAGCATGGCGAATGGATTTCAAGTAGAGTGTCAGGGCCACTGATTCCATGTCAGCTAACCTTTCTCTGCAGCCTACAAGAGGGGACGTGTGTCTGCTCATTTCCATAATCCAACACTGTCCCTCCGAGGGCTTTCATTAAAAGCAGCAAGCAGAGGTAATTATTTTTTTCTCGACACGCTTATTTATGGATAAGGGTGAATCCCAGTTACCTTGTTAGACAAGGGGGTGGATAGAGTCGCATGTGCCTCATGAAGTGTGCAGGTATAAGGCAGGACTGAAGGGTCCCCAGTCTGAAATACCGCGTGTGTCATGATTGGTAAATGCTCACTCCCCCAGATAGGACCTTGTCTGGGCAAGAGGGGGCAGCCCCGCTTGAGTAGACCTCGGTGGGCTCTCCAGCTGTTTAATCCGCAGTAATTCAGAAAGTGATGCCCCGATGGAGAGCTCTCTATTATTAAGCTGTCATAAGGAGACATTTTCCTTTCTTTGCCACTGGACACCCCCCCCACACACACAAGACTTATCATTAAACAAACAAACAAACAAAACATATTTAAATTTTAAAGTGGCTTTAAACTAACTGCATTGTTTACTCTTTCTGACTGATTAAGAGATTCCTCCAAGTTGTTTTTTTCCCTAATAACGTCTCCATAGGCAGTTATTTAAGTATGTTTTGTACAATTTAAGTAGCAGGAAAGGGAAACCTAATTTTTTTCCTCAGAAGCTGTTCTTCATGGAATAATATTAGTCATGTTCATTTTTATCTTAATGTCTATTAACCAATTAATCTTGCAAATGTGATTACAAGGTAGTGCTTTTATTTATTTTTTTTCTTTCCAGCTAACAGAGCATGAAACTTTGGTCAGCCTCTTTTCCATTCACTCTGCTGCATCCCCCAAATGTCAAGTATGGGCTGTATATGCCAGGCAGGAATAAGAGAAATTATCCATACAGTAGAAACTTATAACTTTATTATGCTACAGCATCTATCCCTGGGCATTTTACCCAACACAAGGTGGCCCTTCTGATTCCAACTGCAAATTTAAATACATTTTAAAAAATCCCTCAGAATCTCTCAGAACCTCCTTTTCAACGGAATCCTATTCTCTCCTTTTCAATTTCCTCAATTCAGCATTTTATGCTCCAATTTTTCTCTTCCTTTTAAAAGTCTCTTTCACACAAGCGTTTCATTGTGCCGAGAGGTCGCCCCGTCACTTCGGGCAACAGCAGGGACCAATCATTAAAATGCAGTTCTACCTAACAATACGGTGAAAAGATCCTCGCTACGCCGCGCTAATAGGGGTTCGCGTCGCCACGGCGGCCGCCACGAGCCTCGAGTCGGTCACAATACAGCTGGGCGAGAGCCTGGGCTCTGCCGCCCGCGCGCGGTCGCCTTTGCCACCTAACCTTTCACAGTTCTGCATCCACCTCTAAGCCCGGGTTCTCAGACGCCCGGGGGATCCTCCCAGAGCCCGCTGGGCTCGCAGAAAGCCGTCGCTGCCGCCGGCCGCTCGCCCTCCCCCGTAGGCAGGCATTGTCTGGCGGCCGCGCTCTCCCCAGTCGCTGGCTTCTTCGCCAAAGGGCTCTCCACCCCTCCTCCCTTTGTATAACCCTATTGGCAGTAGAGATCCCGTCAATAATTACCCACCCCCCTTTCTGGATAATGAGAAGACGGAGGACAAAATGTTCCACTCTCCCCACCAAACCTGCCTTCCTCCCATCCTCCTCTCCCATCAATGCAAATAGACTTACCAGGAATAAGGTCAGGATCAAATCGCCCAAATAAGGCCACCTGGAACCGGGAGATGCAATCGAGTGTTTCTTTTGCCTACTGTATCAATGTACTTCCATGTCAAGAGGTGTTGGTGTTGCTGTCTTGTAGGCTCTGCCTAAAGAGAGGAGAGAGAGATGGAGAGACGTGGAGAGAGAAATGAGGGGAGAGGGAGAGAGAGAGAGAGAGAGAGAGAGAGAGAGAGAGAGTTGTACAGATGGACCCGATGCAGTGACTGACTGGCACGCAGACACACACTTTTTGTTTGCTGCACATAATCTGCCCAATGACGCGTGACAGCCCACGTCCCCTCCCTTTAACTCTTTGCTGGTCTGGGCGCTCCCTACGGCGGCGCCGCCTGCCTGGAAACCTCTCCGGCCTGCCCTCGCCCCGCAGCCCCGAGCGCTTTCGCCAAGTGGCAACGCCTCTCCGAGTGCGGCCCGGCCCGCCTCCTCCTAAAGCCTCGGCCCTCTGAGAGTGGTGGTGGTGGTGGTGGGAATCAGTTTTGGGGTCGGAAAGGGAAGTACCAAAAGACCTGGAGAGGGCCTTTTCCCGTTTCGCTTGGCACCTGGAGAACCTCTGGCAGACAGCTGGCCACTCAGCGCGCGCACGGATCCCGCGCGCATTGCCTGAGTCTGAGTTCTGTGAAGGGAAAGGGGGCTGCGGTTTAGCCCCGAGGGATTCTCTGGCCCTCCAGCCGCGGCTGACACGAGCAGTTAGTTGCCTGGGGGTGATAAACCGGCGTCAGCTCTCTCCAGGAGCGCTCACACTACCAAGCCCTCACGAGCAAGATTCAGAAAGGGTGCGCTCTGGTGAGAACTTGGCTCAGTCTTTCCTTGAACACGGAGATGGGTAAGAGGGATGGGGTAGGGACGCCGCCAGACCTCCGAAAGGGATTTACAAGGGTCTTTTGGTCCCAGCACACACTTACCTGGGCGGGGGAAGGGGTGAGAAGGGGACTGGTGGGAAAAACCCAGGTTACGGGACTCAAGCTTTTCAGGCTCTTCCGCCTTCAGCCTGGAGCGTTCTGCATAATCCCCAAGGGGGTCCCTTGCCGGGGAGGCAGGTAGTCTAAGACCCCCCAGGGGTGGGAAGTGTGAGTTAAAGTAAAAATTATTACCGAGATGGGCTCCGGAGAGCTTTTCACGTCCAGCAGGTGGTGGAAGAGTGAATGGAGTGGCTGACGCCGTCTCGGGAGCCTCGTTTGTGCGCTAAGCCACTTAGAGGCGCTGGCTGGCCCCTTTAGCGCAGCAGTTGATGCTAATGACTTGAGGTCTTTAACAGCCTGAAAGTTGACTCCTTCAACAGGGGCCCGCAACACATTTTCGCTGGGGGATCTCGGGGTTCATTTTCGACATTTAACTCTCTGCTCCTAAGGGAAGAAAGACCTTTGAGTGGTATAGACAGTCCCACTCCTTCAGCCTCATCCACAACACCACTACGTTGAAGAGGGCAATCAGTTAGCTTTAGGATAAATCGGACGTGTAGCCGCTACAGTGGACAAAGCAGAACCACGACTTGAGAAGACAGCCTAGTTTTTAGCCAGTGTTTAAATAAGGTAAGTGGATTGGGGGTTGGCAAAGAGCAGCCTAAAAGGAAAAGGTGTGTGCAATGTTACTCTGATGCTCCTGTAGCTCAGAGACCTCCCTCTGGAACCCAGTGAGGCAACCAGGCACGGAGCGCCTTTCTTCGCTGGCGCCTACCATACAAGGAAGCCTGGAAAGGATTTTGCAGAGGAGAAAAAAAAAGAAAAAAGTGCGAGGAATGGGCTTCCCTGGTGGCACAGTGGTTGAGATAAAAAAAAAAAAAAAAAAAAGTGCGAGGAATTTCCCACCAAATTCTCCTTTCTCTCTCTCTGCCTCCCTCCCACCTTGTGTCTCTCTCTCTCTCCCTCCCCTTCTCTTTTCATCTGGCCCCCACATAAGTTCTGAGTCCTTCTGACCAGACAGAGCTGTTGTCTAGGATTAAGCTGGGACTTGGAGAAAGAAGGGTTGCAAAATCCCCATATACTAGGAAGTAAAGGAAGAATTCTCCCTTAAATGTTCAGGATAGCTATTGAGTTTTCAAAGAAACCTTCTCAAACTACAGTTGTCTTTTATCTTAACATATCATTTCTCTTATGCACACGTGCACACTTTAAAATAGTTTGCTCAAGGTCAACTCATGTAAGGACCAAAGCTTAATGCTGAGGGCTCTCACATGTCTCTATATAAGAATCTGCAAGGTATTTAGCCACCAGTTGGCTTATACCTGGATGCTCCATTCATTACTCCCCCCATCTCACTCACACACATGCATTCCCCCATCACTTGTTTAAAGAAAGGGTGATGGGGTTAGAAATGTCATAAGAATTGCCTCAAACATCTGAAAAATAACTTGCAGTGTTGAAGAATTCAATTAAGTGAATTCAGAGAAGGAAAGAGTAAGGGCAGGTGACACACAGGTATAAACAACAGCAAATTAAGATACAGAAGTAGCCATAAGAGGGTTGTGGTCCCTTAGAAACTACAGCAAAGGTGTGTGTGTGGACAGGGGGGAGGAGTGCTGTGTCTTCGAACCTAATTCCTAAACTTAGACCGAAACACTCCTTAGGGCCTTCTTTTGCTTTTTGTTTGTTTGATTGTTTTTGTTTTTAAAAGAGAACAGGAAGTTTGCCTTTCCCAGGAAAAGTCATCAGTCCATGCATAGACACTTTTAAAAAATCCTCTTACATATTGTAAATTTAAAAGCATCCACCCCAGAATATAAGCGTTCTGGAAAACCTTAAAATCTAAATGGCAGGCATTTTTCTTTTCCCTGGCCTTTCTTTTCTTAAATATAAAGGGTACTTAGACTATGTCTCCTTTGAGGTACTGAAACCTAGACTCCAATTTGTATAAAATAACAGATGTTTCTGGTACTGAAATTGGGGGTGAGGGAGCTTGACTTTTCAAATCTCAAGCTAGAAAATAACTAAGATTCTATATATCAAAGAGGGGAGAGATGTATTGAGAATCTGGCCATCAGATGATATTTCCTCTCAGTTTCACTTACCTGCCCCCTAATTAGACTTCCTTCCGCTGCTGATTTTAGATATAAATCCCCAGATAAAAAATTTCCTACATTTTATGAATCCAACCAACTCTTTGTCTTATGTATTAAATGATTCACACAACAACCACAAACCCACAAATATAGGTAAGAGCAAGTTTGAAATTCCTACTTTGAGGGTTTCCCAGTACTTTAAGGGATACACATTTCGTTAAGTAATATAAATGGTCTAAATGAAAATTGCTAATTGGAGGTAAATAAAATCTACAGATTACTTTTATTTTTTTTAGAAATTTATGGGCTAAAATGGTGCATAAGCCACTTTGAAATCATTCTGCATTATTTCTTACTGGAATTCACTGGTACTAAATGAAGAGTTGAGGCATTTATTCAGCCTAAAACAATACTATAAAGATGCATCTCGGTCAATAGTTTTATATAATTCACATGGAACAATGGGTTTATGCATATATTTGGAGCTCTTTTCCCTGGGATTTTATTTCCAATTAAATGATTAGAGAGATGACTATGAAGAGTGAAGGTATTTTTGCCTTGCCCCACTCTTGCAGTTACGGCAAAAAATACATGTGTAGACAACTGCAGTATTGTTTTAGAAGAGAAGGCTGGAGAGAGGTTGATGAATGATTCCCGAGGTGGTGCCTTTTACGACCTAAGTGAGAGGATGGAGAAAGGGTAAGAAAGGAAATCTGATTCTTGAGAGCATTAGAATGGAAATGTCATTTCTCCTCCCAGGGGAGAGAAAAGGGCCCCAAATATCTCAACTTCTGTAATAGGAAGCAGGTAAAGTCTCTACTACGAATAACTCACTCAGAAGGATTATTACTTTATAAGAATGAAAACACGTTATTTTTCTTTCTCTATCACTTTCTAGGTCCTGGCTCATCCCCCTCTAACCGTATCACCAAAGCACTACAGCAGCAAAGGCTCAGTGAATATATATATATATATCACACACACACACACACACACACACACACACACATATATATAATATTATATATATTTACACACTGGAAGACAAGAGGATGCCAAAGAAGCAGAGAGATGGTGGAGACATTTTCCTAAACTTATGAATTTCCTACAGGGAAGTCTCTGGAAGGGGCTATGAGGAGATTGGGGAAGGCAGAGAAAGGAGCTTCATGGAGGGGTGTTGCATTGCCCTAGCCTCACCAAGGAGGGTAAGGAACTTCCTAAGGGATGACTTAGAGGCAAGAAGAGGCAGACTTGCTGAGCTGGATAATGGTTTACAGGGATGGGGAGGGGGCACTTTGTTTTTTATAAGTATTCATGGCAATTTCAGTATGGGTCTGTTCCTCACCAAGAGTTACAGTTGGTTCAATAGGTCATAAATGGTTTCCCGGGCTCATTCTTGGACAGCCAGAAACTCAAAGGATGGATAATTTTGTAGCCTGTGAGGAGGGACTCCAGGTTTCCAACTGCAGGGATCATTATTCCTGACTCACATTTTTCTCTTTTCAGCTTTTCCTCTTTCTCAATAAATGGTAACTGTTCTTAATCCTGCTGCTACTAAAGCTATCATCATTATAGTTATAACCTACATTTCTCAAGTTTAAAACCTTCTCTCTGAGGGATCTCAAATTCCACTTGCCCTTCCTTTTGTTGGAGTTCAGCTTCAAGCTGAATAGCCTTTGAAAGCTTTGTGTAATTCATTTTCTCTCCTGGATCTAAGTTGTAGTCAGCTGGCTTAATGGCTTCTGTGAATGACTTCCAGCAGGGCAAGCAAACTGTGGTAATATTGAAGGCAACTACTACAGATCTGAGACCAATGCCTCATGTTCACCTATGTGAATGTAACCTGTGAACCAGATCTAATATGCAGCATCCTGACCCCCTGGATTCTCCCAGATTTTATACCCCTCCCCAGATGAATATCTAGAGATCTAGCAAGGAATTTTCTGTCAAATCCTCAGGTTACAAAGTCCTTCCCAGAATCATACACACAGCCCTTGAATGTATCTTAGTAGGAGGAGTAGGGTAGGAGGAAGGAAATGTAGACAGAGCATAGTCAGCCCCTCTGAGCCTCTCTCTCTCTGGGCCAGGCTTTCCAGGCAGACAGGGGACCAAGGGGTGTCTAGCAGTCTCAAATTGGAGGGAACATCAGATTTTGAGAAGACTGACTCTAGTCTTTAGTAATGTCACCAAGTTGAGAGGCTCTACATCAAATTTTCTTTCCACAGCCAGGAGAAGGGGCATGATCACAGTACCCAGTAGAACCTGAGTTCCACCTCTTTTCCTCTTTATTTTAGGGTGAGTGTAATTCCTGAGTTAAAGGAGAGGTGCTTATTGAAATAGTGGGTTCATACTAGGCAGATTCGACTCCCTGGAACCTGGTCGAAGCTAGCCCTCTAAAATATGGACTTAGATTGTAAATTGGGCTGCTGGGGGATGAGCAACATTCTCTCCTGGGAAGGGGGCCTAGTCAGAATGCACACATGCCCGGGACTTTCGAGCTCAGAATCTGTCCATGGCATACTTTCCTGAAGCCTGAGGAGAGAGACATCTGATTTTCTCTAAGGAAAAGAGAGGCAAAAAAGAAAAGGAATGAAAAGGCTTGGAGGAGTAGATATCAATCAGTGACCACAACACTGATGATTCCCATTTCTTTGTTAGAGCCTTGGAAATAGTTTCATTTTTTCCACAAACTATGTTCTCATACCCAAACTGCTACCTGGTCATCTTGCAAATTGGATTGAGTGAAAATTATCTTTTATGATTTCAGTTCAAATTAATTGCAGGTATTCCATGATTTAATCCAGGGGTATTAATCTAGCATCAATGGGGGAATGTCTCCCCAAATATTATATGGAAGGCCTATAGCTTTTAACAGATTTGCATAAGCTCTAAAAAACTACCAGAGTAGGCTTTCTTCAATTCTAATACTTGGAGAAGTGGTCTCTTAAGGAATTCAAAGATCAGCTTGTCACAAACAACCGTAATAACAACACTACTATAAACAATATTGTATACACATTACAAAGTGGCAAAAATAATAGGCAGGCGGATTGAAACTTATATTTGTTCTCTTGTACCTAGTTATTGAAAAGCCAATTCCCACATTGATTTGTTAGTCTTCTGGTGATGTAATATAAAGGTAAGCAAGATATAATTAATAATGTCCTCTAAAGTTTTAAGGAAAATCCATATTTTTAAAATAAATAATATCCAGAATTGTCAAACAAATCATTCACAAAATCCTAAGAAGAATAAACATATTGACTTTAAAGACCTGAATGTTCACTTTCCTGAAGACCTAGAATTCAATTTAGGTCTGAACAATTTTATACCTGATCAGACGTGGTTGTGTGTGTGTGTGTGTGTGTGTGTGTGTGTGTATTACAGAGAGAGATTTTTCTTGGCTGCATATCTACAAAGCAGTCACTTCTCCTTGTTGCATGTTTTCATGTAAGATGGTTTTGAGAAAATGTGTGAAGTCATATAGGAGAGCAATTGGTCTTGGAGAAGCAAAACAATAGAGTTCTAAAGAATATATTTTATACATATGATTTTAGTAACAAGTACCTTGTGTATGTGATCAGATGCCTCATAGCATTATCTACACGCTAGAGTCAGTTTACCTGAGGCACTAGGAAGTCAACGTTTCCAGGGATCCTCTGAACTTGGGAAAATGTCCTGGGGAAAGTCAATGCTCTGAGAGTGGGGTCGGTTCCATTTCTTACCTGGGGGACTGAATTAGTTCTTCTATCCCTAAAGTCACTGACAGCTGAGTTTGGGCCCAACGTTTGGGCCTCAAAGCAAGGCAGGGAAGTGCTTGCTAGCCGCAGACCATTCCTGATGTCTGGATCTCCTGTGTCTATGTCTCAGTAGAGCTAAGGGTACAGAGAAGGCCAAATGACAGAGACGGGCTTAGATGTGGGCTAAGGAGGTCTCCCTGCGAGAGATCCAGGGAGGGCATTACCCGGACAGTATCACAAAGGGCAGACAACACTCCCACTACATTTGAGATGAGTCATCAAGGAGTGACACTTGGACAGGACCTGGGAGGAACCAAACAAGCCTTCAGCGGAGGGTTACTCTTTTAGAAACAGCGCTAGCAAACCAGGAACGTGGGGCAAGAAGAAGCCATGCAGCGCTCTCAGCGCGCGGCAGACACCCCCTGGACTAAGCTGGGAGCAAGTGGAGTTAAGCTTCCTCTCCTCCAAGTTTTCCGTAGTCTCCAACCTCCTACCGCCTCCACGGAATTAGTGCCAACTCTGGCCTCCTGCAAGCGACTGCTTTCCGTGTGGAAAGGCTTCCCGAGCGCTGGGCTTTCGCATACACCAGCTCCCTCCCTCCCATCCCCCAGCCCCCTGCTCTGTCCTCTTTTTTTGCCGCCCCCCTCCCCCGCCCCCCTTTCCCAGGGCACGGGGTCTGTGTTCTGATGTCTCACTAGCTGGGCTGCCAGTGACCTCTCCCAGCCTTGGATTTCCTCCTCAGGCAGGCTAAGGCTGGCAAGAGCTGCCTCCCGGGTCGCGGTAAGGACTCGGTGAGGGAACAAGGGCGAGCGCGCTTTTGAAAGCCAGTTGCTGAGCAGATGGTAAGGGATTACTTCCAAGAGCCGGGGTTAGTTTCATTTCAGCCTTGGCCATCCCAGAGAGGTCTCAATGCCTTCATTAAGGAACATTCTCAGACGTCTAGGGAACTGACCCAAGCATGACCAATAACTCAGGTTTGGGCCGCAACTCCATCAGGGCAACTACCTGTGTTCGAATCCCGGCCCGTGACGCTTGGCGGATAACTTAACCTGTCCGTGCTTCAGGCCTTCCTCTGTGAACCGAGGGTCATAAAGGCAACTCCTTTCATGAAGTTACCCTGAGGGCCGAGTTGGTATTTAGAAAGCGCAGAGAACACTGCCTGACGCACAGTAAATACCTATTTCAGTGCTGGCTACTGTTACCGTTAGTAACACTGCCTTAGCTTCTTCCTTTTCAGAAAATTTAAGAATTGTATTGTGCGCCCGCCTTCAAAGCCACTCAGTGAAGGCTGAGGATTTCTCGATGTTTCTAGGAACACCGGAAGGAGGTATTGGAGGATAAAATAAGCAGGCGGGAGGAATGCGTCCAGGTGTTCAGGAATCCCTTCTACGGCCAAAGGAAGGGCCCAAACAGACTTTACGGAAGAGCGAGCTGTTTTTGGCTGGTAGGCTGGGAGATTGGACTTCTTCTATCCCTCATCCCGGCCGTGAGTCCTTTCTTTTGACCTGGCAGCGGCGCAAGTTAGAAACGCAGGGAAGTCCGGGCACTACCACCTGATAGGGTAAGAAGCCTGTGAACGCATCGCTGATTGGCTCAAGTGCCGCGGCCAGAAAGCCAAAGCCTGGCCGGCCAGAGAAACCTGAAGCCTGGGTCGCCCGCTCCCACCAGGGCTCAGGGCCTCGGAGCGGCGCGGCCCTTCTTCTCCCTCCAAAGGCCGGGGATCAGCTGCGGCCCTCGGGAGCAGGCGGGCCCGGAGGCAGGGTGGGCATCCCTGGACCTCCCCTCCACACCGTAGCCTGGGTAGCTCTGCGGGACGGGGCGTTGCCGCCGGGGCCTCAGCCTCGCGGTCCCGCCCCGGCCCCGCCTCGCCCCAGACGCCCGCACGCGTTCTGCGCGGGGCCTTGTGGGCCGCACGGCCGACGGAGCCCAGTCTCTGGGGCGGCGCTGCCGGGCAGAGCCTTCTCCCTGGGCCCCGCCGGCTTCGCGCAGCCGCAGCCCTGGGCAGGCGCGGTTCGTTTGCCGCAGGCCTACAGTCTCACACTCTGCGAAACCTCTTGCCCGGGCAGGGACAGGTAACAGAGGTCAGTGTGGGCTCTTTCTTCTGAAGGGTCCTGGAACCAGTGGTTAAGAGGTCAAAATTTGGGATCCTGAACACTTCTGTTTGAACCCCAGGTCTGCAGTCTACTAGCTGTGTGTCTTTGAGCAAATCACCTAATCTCTCTGAGCTTTAGTTTCCTTATTTGGAGAATAGCATAAACACCATTTGTCTCATAGGGTGGCTATGAATATTGTAAAAGCAAGCCTGGGTTCAGAACCCAGCTGGACCACTAGCTTGGGTTAACTTCTCTGTTCTTCTATTTCCTGTGAAGGAAGGGGACGTGTGAACTAGCGTTAATAATACTTAACTCAAAGGGTCATAAGAATTAAATGCAATAAGCCTGTGGGAGCATTCAGTCTAGCACATAGTAAGAGCCTAAACAGTTAATTAAAGCACCTCAGTGTCTGCTACTTTGAAACGCTGAGTAAACATAATTTTTAAATCTTAGCTCTCCCAATCTTTGTATCCTCTTCAGAGAGAAGCAGAATGCAAAGGTGCATGTTGCTGTGTGGGTTGTGGTGCATACAGAATTGGGAAGAAGCAGCTTGTGGCAGTAAGGTAGGTGACACTTCTGGAAGCTGCATGCCTTTCCTTCTTGGCCTTTCCTCTTCAGTTTCTAGGGTCAAGGTAATAGAATAGGAAAGGCAGGGAAGAGGAACTTAGAACACGGAAGATGCTCAACAAATGTTTCTTGAGTAAAAAAATGGCATTTCAGATATTAATGAGGCAAGGAGTCTGTCTGAAATGGAATGGAGGACCCAGAATTGGGGTTGTCTTCCATCTCTCTGCCCCTGGCTGCCCGTAGCCATGTTAGGAGCATTTCTGTGTGACATTATGTCTTGGCTTCTGGGAGGGGAAGACACAGGGGTGACTTATCTTGGGGTGAATTAGGCCTTTAGTGGAGGGTTGGGATCTGTATATTCCCCAAAGCTTGAAAATTCAATTAAGAGTCCAGGAGCTCACATTCACAGACATCCCTTAATCATCCTTAGAGCTCAGACCCTTGCAAAGAAGGGGAGCATACGTACATCACCATATGCCTCATCACTGCCCCACTCCTTCAATACCAGTGTCTTCTGATTTTTCAGATGGAAGCACTTACATGCTTTTTTGTTTTCTATAGATAATAGGATAATGGAGGATGATGTTTTACCAGGAACTAACAGGACATTGGGGGAAACATGGCCCCAAACAGCATTCAAGACCATACCGTTCTGCTTTATTCCTGAGGGCAGGGAATACTGATGCAGCAACAGGGAATACTGATGCAGGGAATACTGATGCAGCAATACCTTATAAAACCTAAGGTATTTTATAAACTTCTGGCTCTTCTTCTGCTCTCCTCTCAGACCCTGACTAAAGCCGTGTTAGCAGAAAGGAGAATGAAATGAAATAAAACCAGTTCCTCAGTGTTTCAACACCTGCCCCCCTGCCCCCCACCCAGGGCAAAGGCAACAACTGGTGAGAAGGAGCTGCAACTTGGAAAAGATTTATTTTTCCTGGCCATAAATCTCATCCCCTTGTTCCTCTGCCCAACGAAGCATGATAAAGTCCTTTTCCATAAAGTATTCAGTATTAGAGCCACAAAGCTCCCCCAATCAGTAGCCATCTGCTTCTACCATAACTGCTGCTCCTGAAGCAGGGAAAGCAGAGCAGAGAAAGGGCACCACTGTTAGGCTGCTGGACAAATGAGGAGACTGAATAGCTTTGGTTTTCCTTGTGTATCTGTATCTATAGAGACAGGAGAAGAAAGGCCGCATTATATTGATACAACAATTGTAAAACAAAACACGGAAGAGGCATCTAAAGGGCAATATCGCATGCATCAGGGGTCTCCAGATAAAAGGGGAACTAACAGATTTATAGAAACCTTTAATTGGTTTTCAATTGGAAGCTAAAGAGGCTGGGGCGAAGCCGTGAAGAGTGGCAGAGTGCTCTCCTTCAGCCGTCTGGGAGGCGTGATCGATTTCGCGGAGGGCGAAAAGAAGAATCTGGAACCCGCCCGGTGCCTCGGCGAGGGCAGGGAACAACTCCATGAGCTTTGCTCTTGGGCCAGGGAGTTACTGATTTGATCATAATAGCAGAATCTCTCAATCGCTCTCTCTTTCTCTCTGTCTCCCTCTCTTTTTCCCTTCCTCCCACCCTCCTTCAGACTAGTAGGCAAGTGGAGAGGGAAGGAAAGGGTGCAAAAGTAAATATAACTTTATATTCCTGGAAGAAATAGACCCCAGCGTAAAGACACCAAACTTTAAACCTGTTCATGCGCTAGTAGGGAGGCCTCTTTGGAAGAAACAGGAGTCCCGCCCTCACCCTACCCCAGCCCTCTCCTCCTTTTCTAGACCCAAACAGGCAAAGCTAAAAATCACTGGAGACTCTCCACTTAATAAGGGAGAAGTCTTTGCTTGAGGCCACTGGGTTTGTCTCAGAGCGGATCTCTCCACTCTGCAGGCACCGCGCACTTTTACTTAACCCCTTTCTGCCCGGCCGGCGGCAGCCCCCATCAGCCTCTGCGGACAGCGCCCACCCACACAGCAGCCCCAGACGTCCGTCAGTCGGCTCCTAAGGCTAATTTATTGGCCCGACCCTCCATTATCTTTTTCGATTTCCTAATTAATCAAAGATAAAAGGCAATGGTGCAAATTACGATTATGAGGGAACTGGAAGACCGTTTTGAATAAAATGGAGAAGGGGAACATGATTGATTGAACGGCAGGAGAGTGGATAGTGAAACCTCAAGTGCGAGGAACAGGCCTCAGAGGGTGAAACTCTGACCCCTCCGTCTTGCTAGCTGACCCCTCCGCCTGCCCTAACACCGTCGCAACAGGACAGCCCCAAATGAGGTCACTTGTGTCCGAAGCCTTCGGAGGAAAGAGAACTGGGTTTCGTCTCGGGGGTCCAACCTCACTAGGCGCCTAACGCCTAGCTAACTCTACCCCACCCCTCCCACCATCCAACACACACACACGCACACACACACATACACACACACACACTCCGCAGCCACCCCTGAGGAATTTCAGGACTCCTGGCCGGCGATCCCATTCCACAGCAGCAGCGCCTTTTGACGGAAATGCACCCCATTATTGCGACACTGCGCCGCGTCTCAAGTCTCTCACGGTTTTCCTTCTCTTTGAATATTCCTCTAGCGAGGCTAACTCTTCGTGAAATTGCAGGAAAACAAGTCTAGTAGGTCAGAGATTGCATTTGCTCGTGTAAGGGATTAATAGAGCCCCTGTCTGATGCTGCTTTCCAGAATTACATTCGGGATTAAAAGGCAGACACGGCACGGCACACATTTTGCATTCTCTGGTGGTTGTGATTAATGTTTCCGAGGGGATTTGTACTGGGAGCTTACGGAACGTGCTCTCGGGGGTCTAATGCCCGACGACCGAGAGCAGGGACGAGCGGAGGGTCTGTGGGCACGCGCCAGATCACTGGGGGATTAGAGGGGACGTCAGATGGGCGCGCGACGCCAGGCGCCGCGGCCTTTTAGCGCCTTCCTTCCTCCACCCCATCCCAGCACAACTGCTACGGAGGACCGCAGTGAGGACTGTCCGGGAAGACGGACTTTAGGTCTTATAGGGGTCTGTGTAAGGGAAAATGCCCTCGAAGTGTCCTGACTCTGGCGTGGGAGAAGGGTGCTCAGTACCAGGCCGCTGAACTTCATACATCCCTCCAGTAAAGGGAATTACGAGCTCCGCGTTCAGGTGAAGCGCTGCTCCCAAACGCAGCCCCCACCTCCCCCAGTCAAAGAGTCGCCGGGCCCAGGCCAGGAAGAGAGTAACCTCAACCCCACGAGCCACCACTCTCAGAACTGCTTTCGGGGGAAGCCGGGAGGCACCCGTGGAGACGAGCCAGAGCCTAGGCACGAAATACATCCCCCTTCCCACCGCCCCAGGGGGTGCACAAACCCTGACCGCGCGGTTGGAGGGACCAGGGAAGGAGAGGAAAGGTCCAGGATGCAAGGGGGCAGGCGGGGAGAAAGAAGGGAACCTGGCAAGAAAGAGAAAAAGAGAGGCAAATAGGAAGCGAGAGAGAAGAGCAGAGGGAGGAGAGCGGAGAAAATGGGGAAGGGGGTGGTCGCAGCTGGTGGGCATTACCGCTCTCCGGCAGAAGGGGGCACCTTTCCGGCCCGAACAGCCTTCCACTGGGCTGGGGCGGGATGCCCAGGCGGAGCCCGCCCTCGGGCCCGATCTCCGGGGTGCTGGGCGCCCCCTCCTGGCGGCTGGGCGGCGCTCCCGGCGGTCCAGCGGGTGCTCGGGTCCCGCGCCTGCTCGGCCCCCGGCGCCGGGGACGTGGAGGTGGTGCCGGGAGGAAGGTCGGGAGACGGTGGGGGTGGGAGGGTGCTGAGGCGGCGGGCAGGCTCCCCTCCCCGCACCCTCC
>NW_020174050.1:7774062-7775131 GCF_003031525.2 Neophocaena asiaeorientalis asiaeorientalis | reverse complement strand
CTCTTTCCCTGCGGACGCGGCTTCTGCGCGCCCCTCAGCGGCCCGGTTCCCGCACCATTCCGAGCCGGCGGAGCATCCCGCCCTCCTCGCCGAGCGGTCGAGGTCTCAGCCGCAGCAGCTGGGAGGGAGGGAGCGACCGCCGGCTGCTGCCGGGCGGCGTCTAGGGGCTGCGAGCCGAGCGCGAGGAGCCGCCATCTGGAGCCTCGGCAGCGGGCGGAGGTGCGGGTACAAGGGAAGGGGCCTAGCGGCTCGGCCAGAGGCGCGCAAGGGGCCCGGGTCCGAGCGTGGGAGCGGATGCCTGGGGGTGTGGGGGGAAGGTGTGTGTGAGGAGCTATGGCCCCCGGGGAGGAGGAACAGGCGTCTGCCCCCTTTAAGCGCCCGGAATTCCGGAGCAGTACTGACCGGCAGGTCTAACAGAAAGAGTGGGGGGGTCCCGCGTGGCAGTCCATCCTCCTACCAGCTATTTCGTCTTGGCGGGTGGAGAGCTGTGTGTGTGTGTGTGGGGGGGGGAACCAAAACACTCCTAGACGCGCACATACCCGCTGCCCGTCAGAAGTGCTTTTCTCATTTCCCTTTCCTCCCACCTTGTCCATCCCACTCCAGGAAACAGTCCTCTCCACACGGCATGGATTTTTGGACACCTCCACGTTACTTCAGACAACTACTTAAGCCAGAAAGTGGGACAGACACTGACAGGATATCACCGCTGGGGATAAATACCATCTAGTTTCCGGTGGACGGTAGAAAAGGAAGGGGGAGGGGGGAGGGGAGCTCATCCTTGTACTTTTAGCGTAGGGAAGGAGAGGATAGGGTGTGTCCTTTCTCCCCTCTCCTTTTTTCATTTCAGACCCTCCACTGTTTTTATATCTTTAACTTAAAAAAAAAATTCCCCTTTCCTAAATTTAGATGGTGGCGGGGAGCAAACTCATGGAAGGGGAAAGGTGATGAGTGTGGGAGAGAGCCAAGGGGAGCCGGTCAAACGGACTCAAGCTCTCCAGCTTCGGGGCTATCGCTGAGGGAGATGCCCTCAGCCATAGGCTTTAGCTCAATGTAGGGGGGACTGATTGGG
>NW_020174050.1:7753327-7773663 GCF_003031525.2 Neophocaena asiaeorientalis asiaeorientalis | reverse complement strand
CTCGTGTCCGGCAGAATGGCATTATGTAAAAGATCTGGCATGTCACCCAGTGGCACATCTGGTAGGTGTAGATGACATTCATTAGCACAGGGCTTCTACTCTGCAGCATGCCAAAGCCCTGACAGAGATGCCCGCTGCCAATCATTCATTCGCTGCCAATCCCAGAGCGGGGACGGGCGGGATGGCTCCCTTCCACCCTGGCAACAGGACTGGAGCAAACAATGTGTTGAGATACGAAGAGATGAAAGCGGAGCTGAGGATGCGCGGCACCCAACAGATGTATCCCGTGAGGAGATAACGGTGCGAAGAGTCATTTAGCAAGAAAGCATATGCAGGATCTCAGGAGGGAGGCATGGGCAGGGGTCTGCCTGCCCAGGGATGAGCTCAGGCGGGGGCAGGGGAACCTCTTCAAAACCTCAAAGTTGAAGTTGCTCCTCTAAAAACACACAAAGATCAACCGCCTACCACGTTAACTGTAAGACCTCTTTCTCCCTTCCACCCTCTCTCTCTTTCTCTCCCCACCCCATGTGTACCTCTGTTTATCTAACCAGCTCTGAAAATATGAACTTCTCTGTTCTCCTCAAGGCTTTCTGATAACTGATATAAAGAGCACCTTTCCGTTTTTAATGTTGCACAGTCCTCTTTGCCTTGTAATTGGAGGAGGGTGGGAGGCTGTCAGGCTATCTTTACTGTATTTGAAACGGTAAAGTGTGTTTGGGGGACTAAAGTGTTGCATATGTTAACAACATGAATGAAAGAAAAAGTAAAAGTCTTATTTCAATTCCTAGCCTTTCAAAGGAGTTAGAGACGACCAAGGGAAAGCAAGGGAATTTTTAAAACAGCGAAGGATGGATAAAGATAAAATCTAGGATAGAAGTTTCCTCTGAGGTTGTTCTTTTCCTTAGGCTGGGTTGTGGTTACCTAGGTAGTCAGTGTATTGTTTTTCTTTATGTCATGGACATATTTTATAAATATTCTTTTTTGTCCATGCAATATTTAATAAAACAACAACAAAACTCAGAGGTTTGAGGGCTTGTGGAACTCAGTGTTTAACTTGAGTATATTCTTTATTGAATACATACATGTATATATATAATGTATAAAATTATAATATTCTTTTTAGTATAAATAAACTATGAAAAAATTTGGGTATTCTTATACTGGCTCATGGTCACAAGATGACTGCTATAATTCCAGGCATCACACCATTGTTTTAAGCATGAAGAAAGGAACAGGGCAAAGAAGAGTAGTTCTTTCCATTTATGTGAAGGAAATACCTTCACTTTTTATTAGCCAGATTTGGGTCACCTGGCCACAGATAACTGCAGAGAAGTCTGGGAGAACTGACCTTTAAAATGTAAAAAGATAGGGATACGGTTGTTGGAAATAGTTGTCGAGTTGCAACCAAGGGTGTCTGGCAAAAAAAACTCAAGGCAAAGAAGACGATGCTAGCAGCAGACAAGAGTAGATTATCAAGTTTTATCATATTGTTTTAAATAAAAGTCTTTTTCACTATAGTCATTAAAACTTATCAGTCAGGGATACTGTACTTGAATTTTGCAATTTCTTTGTAAATTTCATCAAATTCTATTTCAAAATAAGGGCTCAAGCTTAATCAATATGAGACAGCAGACATAAAATCTGACATATCTAAATAAAATTAGTTTTTTGGAAGAAAAGTATAAATAGAACTTTTTTACAAATCTAAATGAAACAAGGAAAATGGCTCTTGTTAGAAGGACTAGAGTTTTGATCCCAACACTGCGTCACTAGATGTGTGACTTTGGGTATTTTAGCTGTTTAAGTCTATGTCCTTATCTGTAAATGGGTTAATAATGTTAATAATGCCTTGCAGGGTTACAGTGAGACTTAGAAATAATGAAAGGTTTTTAAATGTGGTAATTGTTAGGGACCCAGCAGGAATCAGAATTTAGTCCAAATGGATCGTATGAAGAGACTAATTAAAAAGATGTGGGCACAGTTATGGGAACAAATGACCTGATGAAGCACACAGAAACAGCACCACAAGAAGCTCTTAGGAGAGGAATTAGTGTTTCTAGAGCCTGGTAAGGACTGGAACCTTGGAGGAAGGGCTCAGTGAGAGTCATAGGGATATAGCTTCTGCCAGAGAGGCAGTGTCATAGCAAGGAGGGAGCAGGGATGGAACACCCTATCTTTCTCTTTTCACATCTTCCAATTTCATGTTGATGTCTTTCATCGGCCAAACTCAACTAGAAACTAGCTAGTAATGTACTGGAGCATGATCATGAATCTACATGGGTCAGCTTTCAAGGACCCCGAGTCAGGCATAGAAGGCTGGAGAATGGATCTTCGGGAGACAAATGGAGAATAATCAAAACAAAACTATTATTATTCATCAAAAAGATTGTCTGAGAACCCTCCCTGCAAACATCTTTTCGAAGCACAATTCCAACTGGAGGTAAAAACTTAACAGGCTTTGTAAACCTAACCATCCAAGTTTTTAAGAATCATCTCTCAGAGCAGTTTGGCTGAAAGTTCCTACTAGCACTCATGAAAGATTTCCAGAGCTCTTGGCAGTCTTTGCAAGCCAGGACCTGGAAGAATTTCAAAGTACACCCTATTCACTTCCTTTGGGCATCCCCAGGTCTCTCATCATTTTGTGGCTTCCTGTGTTGGGATCAATCTTGCTGGGCCTGGTTAGTCACTTGCTGACTGTTGCTTTCAAGGAAGTCAGCCAAGATTCAGCAAAGAGCGACTACTTCATAACAAATCAACCCCACAGCAATAGGAAATTCTATTAATGCCTTTTCTTGAGTTCAAAGTCTGTGTGGACTTCAGACTGAAGTAATTTTTCCTCTTTCCAGTTTTGCCATCCCTATCCTTTCCTCCTATACTTGAACTAACCCATAGTCAAAATGATGAAAAACAGTGGTAAAGAAACAGATTCTCTTTTCTAATTTTAGATAAAAATTATAACTAATAACAGAGTCTTGAGTGTTCACTCTAAATATTAATTAGCACAATCAGAAACCTCACTTATGAATTTCCTAGACACTAAGAGTTTAAAAAATTGAGAGGCCTGATATAAAATTAGCAATCACTATTTTTTTTTTTGTTCTGGTACGTGGGCCTTTCACTGTTGTGGCCTCTCCCATTGTGGAGCACAGGCTCTGGACGCGCAGGCTCAGCAGCCATGGCTCACGGCCCCAGCTGTTCTGCGGCACGTGGGATCTTCCCGGACTGGGGCACAAACCCGTGTCCCCTGCATCGGCAGGCGGACTCTCAACCACTGCGTCACCAGGGAAGCCCAGCAATCACTGTTTTAATGGAGAGAAACAAATTAACTATAGAAAAATTGAAAATTAAGAGTGAGCAGCAAAGATGAATAATTTTGGAAGTACCATATACAACTAAACAATGAATATAACTGAAACAGACCAACTTCTGGCATGACAGCATGGGGAACTCTGTTGACTGATTCATTTAAAACCTCTGAAAATGGTCCTAAAGGCAAACAGCAAATGAAGAAATACCTATTCAAGAAGATCTATGACAATTTGGTAAGAAAGATGAGAGTCTGCCGTATTTGAACTAAGACCACTCCCTTCCAAACCCCCCTCCCGACTCACTGAGGCATAGACTCAACTCTGGACTGCTGCAGCCAAGAACACAGGACTCCCTCTTTCCCCCAAGTCCCAACTGGAGGATTTTCTTTGCAGTAGGGGTAGGATCCCTGCTTCTGCCTCTAGCTGCCTGTTGCTGAGGCTAAATCTCAGGTGAGTGTGGTCAGGAGATGGCGCTTCCTTCTTCTGCCCAACCCTTACTTGTGGAATGAAGGTTCTCCTTTGGGTGTGTGGTGCCTTGAGAATCCTGGGGCACAGCCATCCCCTTCCCCAGTCTTTGAGGCAGAGATTCCATGCCAGGAGAAGTGAGCTGAGAGGACTGCCGGCTGCTGCCATCCCCACCACACCCCCACTCCTCCACTAAGTGCTCAGCTCCTAGAACAGGGGTGTCACTCAGAGAGAAGCTTGTCACTGTTCCCACCCCCAGCTCCAGAGCCCTGGCTCAGAAATTTTGCCTTGGGGTGGGGGTGGGGGGAGGGAATTAGGTCCTGAAGCAGATAGCTCCTAATCCTTTCCTGAAAGAATTGACTTCATTTGCAGCAGAGTGGTGAAGTTTAAACCTAAGGCCTACTTTCAGGAACAGTAGAGGTTGTGGTAAAAGGCAGTTGGGAGATTTGTGAATCTACTGAAGATGAAGCCTGGATTGTAAGCCAACTCGTTTGTGTGAGCGAACTTGGAAATAAGAGCTATAAGTAATCCTTCTGGGGTTAGTACAAATATCGAACACTGACCTCAGAAACTGTTCCATCTAAAGAGCCACAGTGTGATGGGGTTAGTTTTAAGAGGAACTCTGCTCCTGGGAACTGTTAGTTTGTTTGTTTTTTAAAAAAATTTCCCCCAGCTTTATCGAGGCATCATTGACAAATAAAATTGTATATAAAGTGTACAAGGTGGTGATTTAATATACGTATACTTTGTGAAATGATAACCACAGTCAAGTTAATTAAAGTATTCATCACCTCATAGTTACCTTTATTTGCTGAGAATGCTTAAATTCTACTCTCTTTGCAAGTTTCAAGTACACAGTACAGTATTATTAACCATAGTCACCGTGCTATACATTAGATCCTCAAAACTTACTCATTTTATAACCGAAAGTTTGTATCCTTTGACCAATATCTCCCCATTCCCCCCACCCCCGACCCCACAGCCCCTGGAGACCACTGTTCTATTTTCTGTCTCATATGAATGTGCAACTTCATTTTTAGATTCCACATATGAGTGAGATTGTACGGTATTTATCTTTCTCTGTCTGGTTTATTTCACTTAGCATAATGTTATCCATTGCAAAAACGGCAGGATTTCCTTCATTTTTATGGCTGAATAATATTCCATTGCCTATATAATATATACCCCATTTTCTTGATCCATTCATCATCCGTCAACAGACACTTAAGTTGATTTCACACCTTGGTTATTGTAATACTGCAATGCACATTGGGAATACAGATATCTCTCTGAGATGCTGGCTTTGTTTCCTTTGGATATTTACCCAGAAGTGGGATTGCTGCATCATATAGTAGTTGTATTTTAATTTTTTGAGGAACCAGCATGCTGTTTTCTATAATAGCTTTACCTAAATTTACATTATCACCAACAGTGTACAAGGGTTCCCTTTTCTCCACATCCTCACCAACACTTGTTATCTATTGTCTTTTGAATAATAACCATCCTAACAGGTATGAGAAAATATCTCACTGTGGTTTAGATTTGTATTTTCCTGATGATTAGTGATGTTAACCATCTTTTCATGTGTCTGTCTATTGAGCATCTTTTTGTGTACCTGTCTATTCAGATCCTTTCTTCATTTTAAAATCAGATTATTTGTTCTTTTGCTATTGAGTTGTAAGAGTTTCTTATACATTTTGGGTACTAACCACTTATCAGATAGATGGTTTGCAAATATTTTCTCTCATTCCATAAGTTACCTTTTCACTCGGTTGATGGTTTCCTTTGCTGTGCAGAAGATTTTTGGTTTAATGTAGTCCCACTTGTCTACTCTTGCTTTTCTTGCCTGTACTTTTGGTGTCATATCCAAAAAATCATTGCCAAGACCATTGTCAAGAGGCTTTTCCCCTATGTTTTCTTCCAGGAGTTTTAGGGTTTCAGGTCTTAATTCATTTCAAGTTAATTTTTAATTAAAGCTTAATTCGTTTCAAGTTAATTTTTGTGAGTGGTGTAAGATAGGGTTCCAATTTCATTCTTTTGCATGTGGATATCCAGTGTTCCTAACATCATTTATTGAAGAGTCTATCCTTCCTCCATTGTGTGTTCTTTGCACTCTTGTCAAAGGTTAGTCGAGAGTGTATGCATAGGTTTATCTCTGCACTCTCTATTCTGTTCCATTGGTCTATGTGCCTCTTTTTATGCCATTACCATGACGTTTTGATTATTATAGCTTTGTAATATTGTCTGAAATCAAGAAGTGTGATGCCTCCAGCTTTATTAGTTTTTCTAAAGATTGCTTTGGCTATTCAGGGTCTTTTGTGGTTCCATACAAAGTTTAGGATTGTTTTTTATATTTCTCTGAAAAATGCAAAGGCAATGTTGAGAACATTAGAGTAATAGGCCAGGAGTTAGTAGAGTTTAATAGCTAGGTGTGGTCAAGGAAAGAGTGAAGAGAATCCTGCTGGTGCCAGTCATCCCAGAGTAGAAAGATAAATAACCCAGTTAAAGAATGAGCAAAGGAATTGACTAGACATTTCTCTAAAAAAGGTGGAAAAATGGCCAGTGGGCACATAAAATGATGCTTAGCATTATTAGTCATTAGGGAAATGCAAATCAAAACCACAATGAGATACCACTTCACACATACTAGTATGGCCATAGTAAGAAAGACAGACAATAACAAGTGTTAGCAAGTATGTGACAGTTCCTCAAAAGGTTAAACATGGAGTTAACATATGATCCAGCAGTTCTACTCTTAGATATACAGTCAAGAAAATTGAAAACATATGTCCACACAAAAACCTGTGCACACATGTTCAAAGCAGCATTATTCATCATTGCTAAAAAGTGGAAACAACACAAATGTCCATCAGCTGATGAATGGGTAGGCAAATTATCCTATATTCACACAATTAAGTAATATTTAGCTATAAAAACTATTGATGTACTGATGCAAGCTGCAATATGAATGAATCTTGAAAACTGATGTTATGGGAAATAAGCAAGACATATTATAAAAAAACAAATATTATACCATTCCACTTGTATGAGGTAACTAGAGCAGCAGATTCATAGAGACAGAAGGTAGAATAGTGGGGGTAGGGGTAGGGCAGTTATGGTTTAATGGGTATATGGTTTGGAATGATGGAAAAGTTCTGATGATGGATAAAGATTGCACAATGGTGTGAATGAACTTAATGCCACTGAACTGTACACTTAAAAAGGGTTTGAATGGTAAATTTTATGTTACATATATTTTACCACAACTGAACACATTGCAAGTGAGGGAACATTTAGTGATGGGGTTTTCTTTGTGGGGGAGAGTAAAGAGACACATATGGTGGTAATATATCTATCTTCTACTTAAACTGGTGAAATACTCGTTCTAAAGTAGACTGTGAAAAGATAACTAGCTATCTTACAATCCTTAGAGCTGTTGCTAAAAAACTATATAAAAATATATAGTAAAAAAAAAACCGGGCTTCCCTGGTGGTGCAGTCGTTGAGAGTCCGCCTGCTGATGCAGGGGACACGGGTTCATGCCCCGGTCCGGGAAGATCCCACATGCTGCGGAGCGGCTGGGCCCATGAACCATGGCCACTGATCCTGCGCGGCTGGAGCCTGTGCTCCGCAACGGGAGAGGCCACAGCAGGGAGAGGCCCGCGTACCGCAAAAAAAAAAAAAAACCAATGAATAAACTGAATAAGTACTCAAAAATGTTTAAATACAGACATATAGATCAATGGAACAGAATAGAGAGCCCAGAGATAAACCTACACACCTATGGTCAATTAATCTAAGACAAAGGAGAATATACAATGGAGAAAAAACATTCTCTTTAGCAAGAGGTGTTGGGAAAATCAGACAGCTATATGTAAATCAATGAAATTAGAACACTCCTTCACACCATATACAAAAATAAACTCAAAATGGTTTAAAGACCTAAATGTAAGAGATGACACCATAAAATTCCTAGAAGAGAACATGTGCAAAACATTCTCTGACATAATCGTAGCAGTATTTCCTCAGATCAGTCTACCAAGGCAAAAGAAATAAAAGCAAAAGTAAGCCAATGGCACTTAATGAGACTTAAAATCTTTTGCACAGCAAAGGAAGCCATCAACAAAACGAAAAGACAACCTATGGAGTGGAGGAAATACTTGCAAATTATGCGACCGGTAAGGGGTTCACATCCAAAATATACAAACAGCTCATACAATTCAATATCAAAAATCAAACAACCAAATCAAAAAATGGACAGAAGTCCTAAATAGACACTTCCCCAAAGAAGACATACAGATGGCCAACAGGCACATGAAAAAATGCTCAACATCACTAGTTATTAGAGAAGTGCAAGTCAAAACCACAATGAGATATCACCTCACACTGGTGAGAATGGCTATCATCAGAGTCTACAAATAATAAATGCTGGAGAAGGTGTGGAGAAAAGGGAACCTGCTTACACTGTTGGTGGGAATGTAAATTGGTTCAGCCACTATGGAAAACAGTATGGAGTTCCTTAAAAAAATAAAAATAGAGTTACTATATGATCCAGCAATGCCACTCCTGGGCAAATACCCAGAAAAGATGAAAACTTTTGAAAAGGTACATGCACCCCAATGTTCATAAAAGCACTGTTTACAATAGCTAAGACATGGAAACAACCTAAGTGCCCATTAACAGATGATTGGTTTAAGAAGATGTGTGTATATATAATGGAATATTACTCAGCCATAAAAAAGAACTTGGATGCTTCTCAAAGGCATTAGACTGGGTGAAAGAAGCTAATCTGAGAAGGTTATATACTGTTGTTTTTATTTATTGGACATTCTCAAGAAGACAGAACTATAGTACTGGGAAGTGGAGTGCTGGGGACATATAGCTGAGAAATGTGAAAGTGGGTATTTCATCCTTATCACTACTTTAGGGATCTTGAGTTATTTAGAGGCTGATCTCAGGAAAATTATGACCATGAGGTGGTAGTTGCACAAACAGGCTTTATTTGGGCACTTTGACAGGTTTGAGATGCATGAGACTGTCCAGAGGGGCTACCATGCTGAAATGGAGCAGGGCAAGGGAATTCCTGAGAGAAAGGTGTCAGGAGAGGTGATGTTGCCCAGCAGCCCAACAGGGAATCTCTGAGTTTCAAAGGGCAGCAGCAGTTTAGGATCTTTACTGCTCTAGAGTTTGTCTTATCTATGGCTAGCAGATATTATGTGCAATTTTATGGGCTATGCAAAGCAGGCATAAATTGAATTTGAATTTGACACTGGTGGAGTTGATGGTGGAGCCTTCTGTGAAGAAGTAAACAGCCTAGAGGCCAATATACAGAGGCTATCTCTGGCTCATTTATATAACAATTGGGTAATGGGTAGAGGCTGGAAGAAATTTGAGCACATAATAGAAAAAATCTAGATTGCCTTGAGAAGACTGTTGGGAGAAACATGAATGTTACAGGCAATTCTGGTAAGGATGCAGAAGAAAAAGAGGAACACATTATTGGAAACTGAAGGAATTTTAAATATAACTGGAAGAATTGTTATAGTGGCAGAAAACTTGGCTTCATCGTGTTCTACAGTTGTGGAGAGAGCAGACGTAAGTGATGAAATTGGATATGTTGCTGAAGAGATTTGCAAGCAAAGTATTTAAGATGCAGTCTGTTTTCTGTTTGTTTGTTTGTTTTTTATTCTGCTTAGCAAAATACAGGAGGAAAGAGGTAAATTGAGGAAGGAACTGTTAAGCAAAAAGGAACCAGCATTTGATGATTTGGGAGGTTCTTGGCCTATCCAGATTTCAAAGGATGCTAATATTAGGAGACTGACTAAGGAAGTGTGTTCTGCAGAGAAGGCCAAGGTTATGGCTGGATAAACTTTTGCTGAAGCAATTAGTCATGTGACTCATGGATCCACTCAATTATCTTAGGAGAAGCAGGAATAGAGATAGGGTTATTCTGGAAATATCTCTGGAGGACTCTCTTGTCTAATGCTATGGACCCTTGTGACGTATAAGGGAGACCCACAAGGTTTTTGAGAATGTTACATCAGTAGGAGCACTGCTAGTTTGGACTGAAAGGGACAGAAACAGAACAAAATGAAAAAACTGTTAGGCTTCCAAAATTACTCAAGCAGTAAACTGCAACTGCAAACATATGCTACCCTTCAAAAAAAACTAATGATGATTCCAAAGGTGCAGCCACTGCAAGTTGTACAGAGACCTATGGAGTTTCAGAGGGCAGAGCATTAAAACACAGAGTATTATTCATAGGGTTTGAAGCCTAATGAAATTTTCCCTTATGTATTTCTAACTTACCTGGAACTGGTGACCCCTACATTCCTTCCAATTTCTCCCTTTTGGAATGGGAATATCTGTCCTGTCTATATCTGTGTCTAGCCCACCATTGTATTCTGGAAGCAAGTAACTTGTTTTCTTGGTTTAGATATCCACAAAAAGAAAACTTTTGTCCCAGGATGGATCATACTCAGAGGCTAACTCATTACCTGATATAGATGATGAAATTCAGGACTTTTGAGCTGATGATATTTCAATGAAATTTTGGACTTAAGAACTGATGCTGTAATGTGTTGAGATTTTGGAGGATGTTGGGATAGTGTGAATATACTTTACACAGGAGACAGATATGAATTTTGGGGAACTAGAGAGTGGACTTTAGTAGGTTGAATGGTATAAGATATGGCCACATTCTAATCCCTAGAATCTGATCTTATTTGGAAAAATGGTCTTTGCAGATATAATTGTTAGGATTTTAAGATGAGATTACCTGAAGGGGCTCTAAACCCAATGACAAGTGTCCTTATAAGGAAGACAGAAGAATGACACATAGGAAGATGAGAAAGCCATGGGAAGATGGAGGCAGAGGCTGGAGTTATACAGCCATAAGCTAAGGAATGGCTGGAACCACTGGAAGCTGGAAGAGGCAAGACATTTTTCTTTCTTATTGTCTTCAGATAGAGTAACACCTTGATTTTGGACTACTGGCCTCCTGAACTATGAGAGAACTCTTTTCTGTTGTTTTAAGCCACAGAGTTTGTCATTAATTTGTTATGAAAGCTCTAAGGAAACAAATATAACTACATTGTTATGTTTTTAGATTTAGAGCTGTGTTCGAATGGATCACATTAGCATTATAAAGAGCCCTCAAATAGTTTTGGTTTCTTTGTATAAGTTTGGGAGCCTGAGATTTTTGGTTCTGGAACGATTGGGACATGGGAAATATGGCCTAAGCATAGGCCCTATACAGAGCAAACTTTTAGGAAAAGCTTAAGATTCTATATCACCTGTATTTTTGCATCTAATTGGGAAATATACAGTTCCTCTGGAAAAAATATCTTGTTTTTAATTTGTGGTGGTATTACTTCTAAAATAGCATGTAATTCCAACATACAGTTAAAACATAAGGACACGAGGACAACCTTTCTGAGCTGGGTTTCTCATCTCTGAAATGAGAAAGCACTAATATCCAATGTGCAGAATTGTTTGTTTTTTTAATGGGAAAGAACATGAATGTGCCTTTAAAAGTGTAAAGTACTACTTGTGATGGTTAATTTTGTGTGTCAATTTGACTGGGCCATGGGGTGCTTAGGCTAAATACTATTTCTGGGTGTATCTGAAGGTGTTTCTGGATGAGATTAGCATTTGAATTGGTGGACTCAGTAAAGTAGATTGTCTTTCCGGATGGGGGTGGGTAACATCTGATCTGCTGAGGTCCTGAACAGAACAAAAAACAGGAAGGGAGGATTCATTCCCTTGTTGCCTGCCTGCTTCAGCTGGGACATTGGTTTTTTCCTGCTCTTGGACTAGGCTTTATATCATTGGCTCCTCTGGTTCTTAGGCCTCCAGACTAGGATTGGAATTACCACTGGCTTTCCTGGGTCTTCAGTTTGCAGATGACAGATTGGGGGACTTCTCAGCCTTATAATTGTGTGAGCCAATTTCTCATAATCTATCTGTCTATCTGTCTGTCTATCTGTCTTTCTACGTTCTAGTTCTGTTTCTCTGGAGGACACTGACAAAATACTACACAGATCTACTTTAAAACTATTAATATTATTGGATGATTTTAAGCCAAACTATTACAACTTTTATGCTTTACATTGTTTTTTTTTTTTTTTTCTTTTTTCTCTCACTTCTTACTCCCTTAAGTTCACTCATTCAAGCAGGGTGAGGTATCCTAATATTTTATCAGTTTGCACAATTTTGGATGACTTCCCTATTCCAGACCATTTTCAGACTAAGAATTTTACTTCCAATTTTTGAGACTATTAAAAAGAGTAAACTGCCTTTGGAAAATTGTGAATAAGCTGTTCTCTCCTAGGATTAATATATTCACCAAGTCATTCCCATTGGGCTATCACTTACCTATTACATACTACAGCTATTCAGCTATTTTGCTGTTTTTCTTAGTGGTAAAGGTTGGTCTTTTGACTTCCTGGATCCAATTCTCAGGTACCAGCAGGAGATAGCATCAGATTCAGCAGATAAAGGACTCAGTGCAACAAGACCACCCTACACTTCAGATGGCAATCACAAGTCCCTGTGATTCTGACTAACTGGCAACAAATTGGAGATTCCAATGACTCCCTCCAACTCCGGATGCCAATGGCAAGTCCAGGTTTTTACCTGTAGTTCTTACCAACTGGCAATAAATCAGAGGTTCCCACAACCCCTTTTTTGGGTTCAGTTAATTTGCTAGAACAGCTTACAAAAATCAGAGAAACATTTTACTTGCTAGATTACCATTTTATTACAAAGGATATTAGAGAATACAAATCAACAACCAGATGAAGAGATACATAGGGCAGGGTCCCAAAGAAAGGAGCTTCTGTCCTCCTGGAGCCTGGGGCTTGGACAGGTGACATGTGGAAGCGTTCTGGTTCCCCAACCTGGAAGCTCTCCAAGCCTCCTTCAGGTTTTTAGAGAAGCTTCATTACATAAGCATGATTGATTAACTCATTGGCCATTGGTGATTGATTCAATCTCTACCCCCTTTCCTCTCCTTGGAAATCAGGGGGTGGCACTGAAAGTTCCAGCCCTCTATTTATGGTTGGTTACCCTGGCCAAAAGTCAGCTTGATTAACATAACCCCAGTTGTGGTGCAAAGGGGTTTGTTATGAATAACAAGACACCTGTTTGACTTTTATGGCTCTGAAGTGTTTTCAGGAACTAAGGACAAGAGACCAAATATTATAACAAAAGATGCTCCTATTACTGTTATCGTTCAGGAAATTTCAAGGGATTTGGGAGCTGTGAGCCAGGAAATGTGAATGAAGACCAAATATGTATGAGAAATACATTTTGGTCATATGAATGACCAATTATATGTATTTCTTATAAATCTCAACATTACAGTTGGCCATGGGATTTTTGTTTATTTCTCTGTTTTGAGAGAGCCAAGTATTCAATTATACTGATTTTAACTTCAGAGTCTTCTTGTGTCTAAGAACAAAATAAAAAAACTGCCTAGATATTAGCTGAAAATCTCAGTCAAAAATCTAAATAAATATTGCAAAATAATTCCTGGTATTTGAATTTTTCTGTTTAACCTGGATTTTAGATGTCACTGACTGTAGCCTTCATGTTAATTAATTTAAATCAAATGGAGACTGATTTTAGCAAGAAATGTCAGAAAGAATAAGATAAGAAAAATATGTCAACTCTCACTATTCATGTTGCAGCCTTTAACTCCAAAATAATAGTTGAAAGGCTCTCTAAATTTATTCATGCCAAACAGTTACTTCCCATATCTAATTCATTACCGTATAGCCGTGTTAACTCATGGTAGATTCGTTTCCTTTATTTGCTTTCTCTGAAGGCATTTTTTTTCACTTTACTGTTTACTGCTTGTCCAATATTTTGTTTTTTCTACTATTCTTTGTTCAAACTGCAAAAATCTGAAATAAAAATATAATATAGAAGTATAGGCATCAGCTAACATTTTCTATGGCATATGGTACTTCAGATGCCATATGTACCAGTGTTTAGTGATTCTGGCAAAGAGGCATAGAATGGTGAAATCCAACTGCCAGGATTGCTGAAAACAAATATGTAAATGCTCCAGGGCTTTTGTTATTCATAACATACCTCTAACACAGCACATACAATATGCTGTTCATTCTGTAACTAGTATAACTAATAAACCACGTTTTCCTCTCATTTTTTAAGGCATCTCCAAGTTTGTGTGGTCTTCTGCCTCTAACCTTGAATCTCACTACTGAACTCTGCATTTCATGAAGCTCATATTAATGAAAGAGGCCTAGGGGAATACATTTATCCTTTTTCAAGGGCATTTATTTATTTTTCAAATTAAAATCCAAAATCTTCTGCAGGCCTATTCTATGAAACAAAGAAAACACACTGGTCATGTTCTCTAGACAGCAGTCATTAGGGGAAAGCAGCTAACACCAGGAAAGGCAAATTTGGGCAGGAGAACAGGAAAAGTTACTTTATTGGAAGGCTATTCAGTGGTCTTCCCAACAGTAAAGTTCCATAGGATGTAATGTGAGAGGAGGTCTGCAGATATAATTACTTTGAAAAAGGGAAATAATGATAGTTTTAATAACTTTTAAGCCCATATAAAATATTACAGTTTAGAGAATAAAAGTTGACCTTGTTTGTTTTGCTGGGTTTTTTTCCTGCTGGTTCTTTTCTGTTTCATAGATAGGAAATCCACACAAAGTGGAAAGAACAGCAGACCAGCAGCTAGAATACTTAGAGGTCATTACTTTCCACTTGCCATCAGACAAGCCGTTTAACCTCTTTGAGCCTGTTTCCATATGTACAATGAGGATAATATCTTCCCTGGGGATATTACTGTGAGGATAATATGATATAATCTTTGTGGAAGTGCACTTATCTAGCATTATTATTATTAAAAAGAAAGCATCTGTAGATTTGCTGGTAGTTTAGAGACCTAAGGAGGCTTGTACTACTTACCAGTGAGTATTTTTCTGTACACACAAAAACCTAGAAAGAATATTGGAAATGGAAAGTTGTGAAACATGCCAATAAGATTGTCAGCAATGGAAATGGCTCCTTCTGGGTTTAATCCTTTTAAGTTGAAATCAAGTGAAATTGACATTTTATAGGTCAAAAGTGGTCTAATATAAGAAATTTCACTTGTTTCTCCTTAGCTCTTCCCCGTGATTCCCCATGATCACACACACACACACACACACACACACACTCATACCCTTTCCTTTCAAGCAGTAACTAGTAACCAGAAGAGCAGTCTGATTTTCATTTCTGTTTAACAGCTTCTTCCCTATCACCAGCAATAAATCACCAGATTATTTTGTTTGTAAGTTAAGTGCCTCTCAAATGTGGACCTCTCATGTTCACTGCTATGCCTCAGTTCAGGTCTTCATGTCTTGTTTAGATTATTGAATTATTCTTCTACCTAGTAGTCAACCTAATAATTCTGTGGTGGCAGCAATAGTAGTTTGAAGGCATTGGGAAGGGCAGTGACAACAGAGTCTGCGGCGGGGCGGGGTGGGGGCGGTCAGGAAACTGCCTCCAGGTTTAGTCTGAGACCCAATGTACAATCATGAAGAGATGTTAAGGACATTAACAGAAGGTTGGAAGGAGAAACTGAATGCCTAGGAAATGGGTGCTAAGAGCCATTCCAAAGAGGAAGATAAAATCAAGAATCAGGGAGCTCTAGGATAAGGTAACAGAACTCCTATTAGAGCAGTTACTGGAATTGCCCATCTTGTAGTCTCACTGTCAGACATTGGGACTGGGAGATAAACCTCTTCTTACCTAAGGGTGAAAATAGTCTGGAAGGATTGTTTCTCTGGGAAACTTGAGAACTTAGACTTTCTATAGGAAAAGTCAATGGAGTTATGTTATAGGGACCCTATAGAAAAATCCCCCAAATGGTCCTGAGGTCCCTGGTATGCTACCATGTAATAATAACTTTTCCTTCCTGTGGGTACAGATAAGACTGGTATAGTCCAACTACTTTTCTTAAACAAGGTGGGCTCCTTTTTGAACAGTCCCATCACTGAATTGAAAGAAAAATTAATCTCTTTTTAAAAGCTCCTTTTGTTTAGGAATTATACTTGATTAGTATTTTGATATACATATATCCATATATAAAATAGGGAAAACCTTGTCTCTGAAATCCAAGGAAGATAAAAGGGTATTACAATTGAGTTTCACCACAGGTGAAATAGTTCCAAATTTCTACCTGGAAAAAAATAATAATGGAAAAAAATCATAAAAAATACTAAGTGTAAGAACACTATTTCTCCTTCCAGCTATGGCATATTGGACAAACATGCAGAGAATCAGCAATTAAGAGCAAGTAATCCCTCTATCACTGGGCTCCAGTTACTGAGGAAATAATGCCAATTCTGGGACCATTCACAAGTAAAATGTTTTTATCTTCAGACAAAGGTGTCTAATTTAGAGAGGAAAGCATCCTCAAATTCATCAGAAACTGTGACATATTGTTACCCTAGTTTTATTATGGACCTAGGACTTATTAGATATATCTGCTCTACTAGAGAAGTCCTTCAATAAGAAAAAAGTAATAGTGGCAATGAAAGCTCAAAATAACTTCCCTCTGATCATTCGAAGGAACCAATGTAATGCAGACCTACTCCAGAGGATAGTATCAACCACCATCAGTCAAAATTCTCAAGTGAGACTGGGTCACGATGCTTGCTTAGATTTTTGGATAAAGAAGTTCGAACTACCCTCATGAACTTCTAATAAATACATTTTGAACAATTCAGGAAGGACAGAGAAAAGTACTTCATAACAAAGTAGGACTCCCAAGAACAGTAGACATATTAACCCAGGACAGACATTAATCAATCAATCAATTAACTCAATACCCTAGAAACAGATTCTGTAAGAGACTCTGGGGATAGAACATAAATATGACACAGTCTCAACCATCAAGGAGGTTATACACTAATAGGAGAGAAAGAAGAGAAAAGCCAAAAGACCATGAAGGCCTTGCAGCCATGGTATGAGGTAGCGTGATACATTCTGTTTGGGTTGGTCAGAGAAGGCTTCACAGAAGGAGGATTATCTGAGATTGATATTGAGAGATGAATAGGGGCCTACTATAAAGGGAGGGAAGACATCATAGTCAGAGTGAACAGCATATAGTGGAATTTAGAAGGCCCAATCATATTGGAGAAAGCAGGAAATAAAGATTGGGATTTATGGGAAATATGGGTTGCAGAGAAGATAAACTAGGGAGATGAAGAAAAAATAGAGATTGGAAACTTGGAAATGCAGTAACTAGATTTTATTAGTAATTTGAAAAATAAGGAAATTATTGGGTTCAGTTTTTGTGATCAGTCAGCTAGTAGGTGGCTTAAAATTGGTATAAGTTGAGCACACTTCCAAATGACAAGAGGTAGTTAATATATCTGTATTTCTGGATTTTCACATCTTCCCATCCCTTTATTCCCTTTATCACCCAACCCTCACTTCACTAGATATCTCTGTAGCTAATCTGCATGGCACTGTGTCATGGTTAAACAGCTGGGGGTTTGAGAGCAACTGATTTTATCACAGACTGTTGTGCATGACTTCAGGAGTTACACCAAAGACATTTCTTGGATGCTTCAAAGCTGCTGGTCATGCCCCTACTCCAGCCTGATTTTGCCCATTCTTGAAGTGACCTTCTTCAGATGCAGAGAGAGAAACGAATTGAGTGAAACGTTTGCTCGTCTACTGGAACAATAGAAGCTTATTAATATTCTTGTATTTTAAAACATCTTCTTTTTACACAATGACTGTACCTATTCTTGTGGACGATCTAAGACATACAGAGTTGATGCTGAAAAATGCATTCTAAATAGAGCTAAGTGCTATAGTGAGGGGGTAGGATCTCAGCTTTATTCCATAAACTTGTATTTTCTAAGTAAATATTTATCATTATAACAATAATTATTATTATAATAACTCAGGTACAAATGTTGCCATTAAAGAATTAAGAAAACATCTCGCTATATCCATCTATATCTATATATTGAATATTTTATAGAATATCTATATATACATATATATGCACATATGTGCACACGCACACATGCCCACATGCACACGCACACACACACAGAACATACTTTAGAAAAGAGCCAAACCCCTTTATGACAAATTTTCCAACAGAATAAACAATCTTGAGTATGATGCAAAGCTTGCCAAGTCTTGTCAGAAAGCTCTTGTAGCTCAATACAATTGTCGGATGGTGAAGAACCACTAAAATAACCCCTTCACTCAGACTCCTGTGATTCCCTGCAGGGAGCTTTCAATGCAGTTGTCACTGTGAAAAAGCAATCAATTTTAATATATAGATACAGGAGGTGAAGGCATGTGAGTATACGTGTGTGCATATGTGTGTGCTCTCTTGAATATGTATGTATATAGAGGAAGAGTTAAGGTCTTTGCTCTAATAAAATATATATGAATAATTGGGAGAAAGGTTCAGTTAGGATTTCAGTGTCTTGTTTTTCACTCAATAGAGCTCTAAACAATTTTTATTAGAGCAAATAAAGATTTCTGTATAGGTTATATTAATAGACTTTTAGTACACCCCATAGGATAAAATAGTCACATTTTTCAAATGATAGGATGTGATTTATTAGGAGATTATGAAATAAATTGAGAGTTGCAACCAGCATTTTACAAAATGAAGTAGACTAGAATAGAAAACTATGGGAAAGTGTATATAGCATATAGTAAGTATTATTTTGTAAAACCTTTGTCTGAGTGTGTGTATATGTGTGTATTGGATCATAATTTCCACTTTAAAATGGTTCTATAATTTTTAAAATGTTGAAATTTGCTGACTGTATTAGTTGGCCTTGGTTGACATAACTAAATACCATCAACTGGGTGGTTTAAACAACATGAATTTTCTTACAGTTCTGGAGGCTGGAAGTCAGAGATCAGGTTGCCAGCATGGTTAGATTCTGGTGAGAACTCTCTCCTTGGCTTACAGACAGCTGCCTTCTTCACACAGTGGGGAGAGAGAGCAAGCTCTCTGGTGTCTCTTTTTATAAGAGCACTAATCCTACCATGAAGGTTCTATCCTCATGACCTCATCTAAACCTTATTACCTCCCAAAGGCCGCTTCTCCAAAACCATCATATTAGGGAATTAGGGCTTCAACAAACAAATTTTGGAGGGACATAATTCAGTTCATAGCATTAACCTACGGTTTATATCTTAATTTTGTCTTCAGTTTACAGTATTCTTATACTGGAGACTGTGAACTCCCTGAAAGCAAGTATTGGATGTATTTTATCTTATACCCTCCAAAGCCCCAGCAGTGTCATACACTTACTGGAAGATCACAAAATAGTTATCAAACAAATGTGAGATGCTTGTATTTAGAAGGATAATAAAGATAATAATTTGCATGGATATGGTACTTACTACCTTTCAGAATGCTTTCCATCAATGATCTCATTGATAATTCAGAACTATTCTTTTGGAACGAAGCAAACAGAATGTTGCATTAGTTAGTTTAATTATTTCTTAAGCTTGTTCCACATTACAGAGGTACACAATAAAGACATTATTTAAGTAGACCCTAATATTTGTGTTAGGGAAGGACCCAGGTTTTATGGGGCCTGGAGTATGTAGAATTAGGGAGAATTTCATTAAGAACGAGAATACAGGGACTTCCCTGGTGGCACAGTGGTTAATAATCCACCTGCCAATGCAGAGGATGCGGGTTCGAGTCCTGGTCCGGGAAGATCCCACCTGCCTTGGAGCAGCTAAACCCGTGCACCACAATTACTGAGCCTGCACGCTAGAGCCCACGAGCCACAACTACTGAGCCTGCGTGCCACAACTACTGAAGCCTGTGCACCTACAGCCCGTGCTCTGCAACAAGAGAAGCCACCTCAGTGAGAAGCCCACGCACCGCAAGGAAGAGTAGCCACTGCTCGACGTAACTAAAGTCCCCACGCAGCAACAAAGACCCAACGCAGCCATAAATTAAAAAAAAAAAAAAAAGAAAGAAAATTTATTTAAAAAAAGGAACAAGAATACAAAATGATGAATAGAAAATTAAGTGCAGTAGTGAATATTTATTTAGAAGGAAAAAAGAAGTTGCACAACTTTTAAAAATGGACAAATGCCTAATTTCCAAATGGGTATTGCTAAAATATAGAAATAAAATTGATATTTGTAGATTAACCCTTTATCTTGTGATTTTGCTTAGCTCACTTACTAGAACTAGTAGATTCCTTCTACTAGAACTAGTAGATTCCTTCTACTAGAACTAGTAGAATCTAGTAGATTTTGTAGATTCCTTAGGATTTTCTACATAGACCATGTACACTTTATGAAAAAAAGAATTTTTTTTAATTTCTTTTTTTCCCAACATGAGTGACTTTTAAAATTATTATTATTATTATTTTGCCGTGTTTCACTGGCTAGGATTTTCAGGGAAATGTTAAATAAAAGTGCTGAGAGTGATCATCCTTGCCTTATTCCAAAATTACAGGTAAAGTAGCCAGTCATTCATCACTGAGTATTCTACTGGTGATAGAATTTTTTTTGGGGGGGGGGGGGC
>NW_020174050.1:7695064-7753302 GCF_003031525.2 Neophocaena asiaeorientalis asiaeorientalis | reverse complement strand
GTTACGCGGGCCTCTCACTGTTGTGGCCTCTCCCGTTGCAGAGCACAGACTGCGGACACGCAGGCTCAGTGGCCATGGCTCACGGGCCCAGCCGCTCCGTGGCATATGGGATCTTCCCAGACCGGGGCACGACCCTGTGTCCCCTGCATCGGCAGGCAGACTCTCAACCACTGCACCACCAGGGAAGCCTGGTGATAGATTTTTTTATAGATTATCTTTTAGGTTGAAGAAATTCATTTCTATCTACAGTTTATGGAGAGTTCTATCACAAGTGAATGTTGAATTTAATAAACCATTCTTTTTTGGCATTTATTGAATTGATCATTTCAGCAGTTTGATTATTATGTGCTTTTGCATGTTTTTCTTCAAGTTTCTCCTGCTTGGGATTCATTGAGTTAGATTTGCGAGTTTAGTACTTTAATCACATTTGGAAAATTTTCATCCATTATTTTTTCAAATATTGTGTTCTGTCACTACTTCATTCTCGCCTTTTGGGGTTCTAATCATGTAAGTTTGACTAGATTACTGATGCTCTGCCCACTTATTTTTCCATATTTTTTCCCTTTTGTCTTTCACTTTGGAAAGTTAATATTTTTATGTCTTCAAATTCACTGATATTTTCTTCTCTAATGTCTAATTTGCTGTTGACCCCATTCCATGTCTTTTTTTTCTTTTCAGATATAGTATATGTACAATTTTTTATATAACTCCCATTTATTTCCTCATCATAATCATGTTTTCTGTTACCTTCTTAAATATAGAGAGCTTATTTATATTAATTGTTTTAATATTCCTGTCTGCTAGTTTCATCATTTATGTAATGATGTTTCTGTTTCTCTATACTTTGAATTTTATTCTCGTTATGAGTCATATTTTCTTGTTTATGTGCATGTCTTGCAATTTGTCATCAGGTACCTGGCATTGTGAATTTATGTTGTTGGTTGATAGATTTTGATTATTCTTTTAAGTAATGCTAGATTTTGTTCAGGTCTATAGTTAATCAATTGTACTTTTTCAAGGGTTAATCTTTGTTTATCAGTATAGAGAACACTTTAGTCTGAGACTAATTTAGCTCCATTACTAAGACAATGCCCTTCTAAGAATTCCATCTGATGACCATGTATTATGATATCTTCCCAATCTGATGGGAAGAGAAACTATTTCAAGCCTTGTGTGAGCTCCAGAATTGTTGTCTATTCCTCTTTGGTATTTTCCCCCGACCTTGCATATTTTTTTCTTGACTATGTGCAGACCAATACTCAGCTAAAGGCTCAGTGGGATCCCTCTGCAGAGCTACAGAGCTCTTTCTATATAGAGCTCCCTCTTTTTCACTACTTTGAATGCTATCTCTGTCTTCTCAACTAGGCAATACTGATGATCTTTGTTTGAGTCCTTCCTTCCTGTTCCGTGGACTGGAAACTGTCTCCAAGCAGTAAGCTGGTGAAACTGTAGGGCTCAACTTGTTTGTTTCTGATCTCTCAGGGAGCACAGTCCTATGCTTCTTGTTGTCCCATGTCTGAAAATTGTTTCTTCATATATTTATCCATGTTTTTAGTTGTTAAAATTGGGAAAGTAGATCTGGTCTCTGTTATTTCATCTTGTAAGAATTTGAAGTCTACAATATTATATTTAATGTATGCCTAGTATTCCATTTTATGGATACCATAATTTAACTAGTTGCCTGTTGTTGGCTATTTACATTTTTCCAATCATAAAAATCTTATGCATAAATATTATGAAAATTATTATGCATATATATTTCTACATTTGTTTAATTTAGTTTAGATGAAATTTCTGGGTCAAAGAATATAAAAACCAAGACTTTTGGGATAAATTGTATGGCTCTCACTTATCCCATTTAAAATAAGTGCTGGGATTCTTTAGGAACTTACTAAATAGCAGTCTTCTTCAATATTCCATTTTCAAATAAACTGATATATAATATAAAGGAATGCAGTAGGCCACAATAGATCCTTGTTGCCCAGAGAAAGTAAATTAAATCATGTGAAAGCTAAATGAGCCTGCTAACTGAGCCCAGGGTTAGTAGAATTGCACAGGTACAGATAATGCTGGACCTGGGGGCGGGGGTGGGGAGGCTTCACTATAGGACAGAGTCTGTCTCTGAATGAGTAATAGGTGGCATGTTCCCAGTAGAGGACCATTGGCAACAGGTTCCCAGGAAGAAGCTGAACTAATGATGTTCCAGTTCATTCTTCCCAAATCTATCAAACCTATAAGTCATTCCACTTCCTGGGGCAATTAAAGTTGTGTAAAAAACACCAGCAGTTACACTAATTAAGGTCTCTCAGTATAGAAGAAAATATCAGGAGGTAGTAAGGCATGTTTCTCTGCTAATAAGTTAGTAGTTATCAGTAACTTACTATACACCAAGTAACATGTATTGTCTCATTAAATCCTTACCTTAACCCTACAAAGTAGGTACCATTTTACAAGAGAGGCTGAAGATCTGTATGGAGGAGGACCTAGACTTACTCAGTAGAGTTCACAGTATTTCTGTGATTTGCAGGCCACCTGAATCAGAAGCACTTAGGTAGCTTTTTAAACTGCAGAAGTACAATTTTCAAAATATGTGGGAAAGTTTAACTTTTATAAGATTTTCATATAACTGAATCTAATTTCTGCCTAGAGCCAATGTTTCCAATGATGACAGAAACATTAATCTACTGACCTTCAGTTAAACCCAGGAATTCATTGATTATTCTGTCACTGTAAGTTTAAATTTATTCAAATTCAGAGTTCGGCTCTACCCCCTTTTCCTGAGATTGTATCTAAGTTCCATAGTTAGTTTTTAATGGTTTCGTGGCATCAGAGGTTTGGTCTAAATTGTCCTTCAAGCTCCCTGATCTCTGCTGACCAGGAATTTCATGTTCACACCTAATGCTATTCTCTGTCTTCAGGGTTCCTTTTCCTCTAGTTGGGTAAGCTCCATCTTTTCTTGGGCTCAGGGTGGGTGGGAAAATGGGGTGTTATCTGACTCTTCCCCATATCCATTGTCTATGGTATGATCCTTGAATTTTGCCATTCACCATAAGCCTTTTTTCCCCCTTTCAAAGTCTTAGGCTCTGTGGAATTAAAATTTCTTTTGAAAAATAGTAGTTAGATTCTTGTTTTTATTATTTTTTTGTCCTGAGGTAATGCTGCTTCTGACTGAATAGGAGAAGAGCAACAAGAAAATTTAGTAATGGGGTGAAAAATGGGGAGAGAAACCTCAGCTGTTCTCTCAAAATATTAGCCTCTTTTGTGAAAATGCAGAAGAATATTTTGAATCAAAACCTCTGGGCCTGGGGCCTTGGAATCATCATTTTAACAGGTTCCCCAGTTAGGACACTGAACTCAGATGGATTCCAGAGGATTTCGAGGAGACTGGAGATGATCTAGTAGGTGTCATAATGACGTGAAAACTTGGCTGCTCACACTAGACATAAAAATTTTAATTTATTATAACGCCTGTGCTAGAAAATCAAAGAGCCTTCCATAAAGTATTATGTTTTTCCCTCTTATTTCTGCACTTTTCTCTGGAACTTTGCTTTCTTCCTCTGTATATTCAGTCTCATTTACCCAAGACTCCACTCCTTCCCTGTCCTAGATGTGGGGAGTGGGTGTGAATGGGTGGGAAGAGTAATAGTTATTGGACATCTATGATGTTCTTGAAACTTTATATGATCTCAGTTAATCTGTACAACATTCAGTTAATTCTCAGAAAGGTTAAATAAATTGCTCAAGATTGCACAGGTAGCAGGTGGCAGATCTGGGATTAAAATTCAAGCCCATCTGCTATCAAAACTGGGCTTTAATTACTTCACTTTGCTGCTTTCCTTGATTAGAGGCGTTAGTGATGCCCCTGATTCCCTCATCATCAACATCTCTCCTACTTCCCAGCCATATGGAAGGCCTAATCCTCACTTTTTCTTTTTCCCATATTAATTATTAGACCGAGTCTGTAAAAGAAATTTTATATGTTGTATTGCCTTTTCTGTTTTAGATTTCCAATGGTAGTACTCTTGTTTATATGGCAATTTACAAAGTGCACTATAAAGTCATGATTTAAGGCATCTTGATTAATCCTGATGTGGATTTGAAGCTCAGGCTATCACTTGTGTGGACAGGTTAACCTCGGAAATCCCTACAGTTCTCTTTTTTTCAATTTCTGTGTTAGGATCCATTTCACAGAGTTTAAAAAACCAGCACAATATTTCTTCATCTGAATGAACTTCTTCAGGTCTAAGGTGTCTAAAGCTTCCCTTTGTGTGAGGTTATCTTTCTTAATGGCATTTTGGTTCAGAGTGGTTGAATTGCAAATTGTTAACAGAAGACATAGGACAGGGACATGAGAAGTGAGGGGAGAAATTTCCAGAGGGAAGAACGGATGGGAACAGTTGTTAATTGCCTTTTGGCCCGTTGGCTCTTTCAGATGCCCCAAGGCCCAGCATCCTTTAATACACAGCCTCACCTCTTCCTTGGTCTCAGGTGGATGTGACTGGCTGCATACAAGGACTCTCCTCTTTGTGCAGCCTGCTGTGCTGATGCACTTGCCTTTCTGTCTTTTTACATCTCTGGAAAGTGTTGAGTGTATTCATATACTTCTTGATGTGCTCCAGGGTATTATATTATTATAATATATTTAAAACATATATATCAAAAGCATTTTCTCCTTAATAAACGAAGGAAAGTGTGAATTCAGTTATTCTTTGAAGACATTAAATCTATATACCAGGGGTGCCATTAGCGTAAACATCGTCCTCTTGAGCCCACCTTAGCTGGATAGTGTGGATTGTGCCATGGCAGCATTTAAACTTGTCAGTTAAAACGATCTCAGTCTCTTGGTTTTAAACAGCCCCATGTTATATAACTCTCCAGACAGTCCAAAGTTCAGCTTTCTATGACTCCTCCTCTCCTATCCTACTTGAAAGATATCTGGATTCAAGAGGACTTATGTGTCCTTATGGTTGTGTTCTCCCTGGGTTCTGGGCAACACCCCTTGTCCCTCTTCATCGTAGGGACTCATGGAAACACTTGCAGAAGTCTGAGGCTAGTGAAACTTGTTGTCTAGACTCTTGGTGTGGCCAAGGCACTGTGATCTTCCACTTATAGAAATGCCTCCACCTGAACTCTTGGTGGCGTTGCTGGTCCTCAGCAGCCTCAACAATGATGTCACCTCATTTCTCATCTCACCCTAGTAGGTCTTCTGGGTCTCAACTCACTTATATCACATCAGAATTTCTAAATGTCTGACAAGCTTCACAGAGGAAGACTCCAAAGGTACTATTTCTTGCCCCTTTTTTGTTCCTAAGTGTCAAATCAGTTTCTAATCTCTACCAGACATCCTGTGTTGATGATGGGCAACTTAGGTGATGATGCACCAGAATTCCAAATGAAAAAGGGAAGAAACTTTTTTTTAATAATTTTTTTTAAATTTTATTTATTTATTTAGGCTGTGCCAGGTCTTAGTTGCGTCATGCAGTATCTTCGAGGAGGCATGGGGGCTTCTTAGTTGCAACATGTGAACTCTTATTTGCGGCATGCATGCGGGATCTAGTTTCCCGATCAAGGATCGAACTCGGGCCCCCTGCATTGGGAGTGCAGAGTCTTACCCACTGGACCACCAGGGAAGAAACTTTTTACTTCCCGCTCCGTTTACTAGTATATCTTAATATGCATTCCTCCCCAGAAGCAGCACTAGAAACAAATATTTGAGTGCACATATTTGGGAGAGGATCTATGGAGACGCTGGTAGGGGATTAAGGAAGTGAGACCAGGAAGGGAACAAAACCAATAAAGAGTGCATTATTAAGCAACTTAAGATGTGATTTGAGACAGAGTAGAACATAAGCCTCAGAGTTATCTGTTCCAAGGTAGCAGGGAGTTGGAATACTTATATACCACGTCCACCAGTCATTAATTGAGGGTTGATCTTATGGGGTATTCGTTTTCAAGATCTCTGTCTGCTGTGTGTGGAGGCAGAGCAGGCTTTGATGGCCAGAGAAAGCCATCAGGCAAAGAGATGAAGGTGCTGTAGTTGGAAGTCAGGCTGGCGTGCACAGATGGTAAGGGCTGAGGGGATATGGCTGGGGCATCAACAGCATCTGCTTCAGTCTACTCCTGACACCACTTAGATACACTCATGACCCATGATGAGTTTACTTGCTTCTCTCACTGATTCTTCAAATTTGTGGCTGGTCACAGCTTAAAAAAAACCCACAAAACAATACTAAAACCCCCAATAGTAAAAGTTGCTATACTACCTGGTTATCATTATCAATCACTATACTGGTTGATATCAAATAGAGAGAAGAACACCTGGAATTCAGGGAATTCTCTGAAGCACCTCTTCTTAATAGAGGAAGAAAATAAATGAATTCCAGTTACAATCACAGTGTTCACTACAGAGCGGGGTCTGTAATTTGTCCCACTAATCCTGTTATGTTTTCTTCCTCTGTTATACACTGTAGATTCCCCTCACCCACGGACAGCTCTTCTGCTCGTTGCTCACTCAGGTATCCCAAACCTTCAACCCCAAGCAGCCTGAGCCCCTAGTTCCTATGCCTTTGTCTGCTGTAGTTGCTGTAATTTTCTACTGTTTCCATTTGTGGTTGCCGTCAGGCATGAAGAGGTGCTTCAGAGAATTCCCTGAATTCCAGGTATTCTTCTCTCTAGTTGATATCAACCAGTATAGTGATTGATAATGATAATCAGGTAGTATAGTAACTTTTCTCTGTCCGAAACAACATAGGTGGCAGCTGCAGCTTTAAGTTTATAGGAAAACTTAACCATGTCTCCTGTAGAAGGATTCGCCCTCCACTCCCCCACCCAGGATATAAGGCGTCTAGTTCTATAGAGTTTAAAAGTGTGGAATGGGCAGCACAACTTCCCTCAAATGAGTCACTAGGAAGAATGGTGTGAGAGGCCATTCCTACTTCACTTTTTGGTAGTGAATTCAGCACCATATAATGGCCATTGTTTCAAAGTATATAGCCCATCCTGAAGGACAGCACCTAATGTTTCAGGGTGTCAACCCTAGTTAGAAATTGGCTTTACCTTTAAGAGGTCATTCCGACGGTCTGTCAGGCTTGCAGCTTTCTGGCTGATGCTGTATAGGGTAGGATAGGGGATCCAGTGATCACGTATTTACTTCTTTCATTATAAAATATTTACATTGTACTAGTATTATCTCAGTCTTTGTATCCAACAGCCACGCAAATATTTGGGTATTCTACTTTTTATGTATAAAATTTCTCATAAGTTGTTATAGGTCACTCTGGGGAAGTGTAAAGGGGATCACTATTGTACATACTTGTAGTGTGAACGTCCTTCCTCAAGGAGATTGAATTCCCTTTTGATCAATGGCCTCTGGGTCTGAGAACTGACCGAGATCTTGGAACTGGATGAAGAATCTTGACATTTAATTGTAGTAACTGACACCAATCTTCTGCTTTCTTGCTCTTGACCTTTTCGGTTTTACAGGTGAAACAATACCCTGTCAAGTTTGTCTCTTGGAATTCCAAGGTCTACTAGCTGTTGCCATATGGTCTCCGTGGGAAAGGTCCCCTCACTGTCATCCCATCTTTGCTGCCTATGTCCATCTTACTTCAGGAAGCTAAGTGCTACCACCCAGCCTCTCCTATTTTGGAATTCTGTCTTCCCCATTGAAAGTAGAGAACCCAGTGACTAAAAGAGGATAGCCGTTCTACTCTATGACGCTGGTGACTTCCTCACTGCATTAACAACGGAAGTATCCTTTGGGTCCTCCTGAGGAACAGAGCTGATGATCTCTGGTCATACATAAAAAATCCATTGTAACATGTTCATTTCTCTGAGCCTTTTGCCTCCATCATAAATACTTTGCCAAGGCAATTCTGTTTCATTTACTACAAGCCACCATCATCTCCGCATTTCAAAGAGCTATCCCAGCAACATGCTAGGATTGGCTCAAAGCATCTTTGTTCCCAGTGTCCTGAGTCATGAGAGAGTGACTGTAGATCAAAACTCAAGACTCAAAGCTGCTTTATATCTGCTTTATATCCTATACTCTCAGATCCATTCTTGGGCATGTTTTCTTGGTTCCTATGGTAATGAATTATTCAGGTTCTGTGGCTTTTTTGGTAAATAACCTCTTTCTTTCCAGCAGAGACAGTACTTCCCTAATTTAAGCTGGACTGAAAGTTGTTCCTGATTATTGTTCTAAAATAGTGGTTCTGAGAGTGTGGTGTCCAGACCAGCGGCATTAGCATCACCTAGGAATTTGCTAGCAATACAAACTCCCAAGTCCCATTCCACACCTACTAAATCAGAAACTCTGGGGGGTGGTAACTCAATAATCTGTGATTTAACATGTACTCCAGGTGATACTGATGCATGTTGAAATTTGAGAACCACTCATCTAAAAGCAGTGAGCAGTAGTGGGGGCAGATCTTGAGGAATGTAGACATCATCTTGTGAGTCATCTGCCTTAGGTAAGGACTCTTCATAGTCTCCAGGCAAGGAGAGACAGTGATCCTCTAACAAGGAGGAGAGAGTTGCTTTTGCTACCAAGTTTTAGAGAATTTAGTGGTTCAAAATTCTTATGTGTATAAACCCAGGTGTTCTTTTTCCAGATTTTAAGTCCCCTTCTTCCCCATCAGGGCAATACATTTAGCACAGGGACTTGCCAGCGGATTGTCAATTCAGCTTTTATTTGTAATGGCTACTGTCCTAATAAGATCCATAGCCTGATTTTCAGCACAGTCTGCCTTCTGGCTGCTTAAGAGGAGTCTCTCTCTCTCTCTCTCTCTCTCTCTCGTTTTTTAATATTTATTTATTTATTTGGCTGCGTTGGGTCTTAGTTGTGGCCCACGGGATCTTTTAGTTGTAGCATGGGGGATCTTTAGTTGAAGCATGTTGACTTTTAGTTGCGGCATGCGGGATCTAGTTCCCTGACCAGGGATCGAATCCGGGCTGCCTGCATTGGGAGCACGGAGTCTTAGCTACTGGACCACCAGGGAAGTCTGAGGAGAGTCTCTTTAAATACTGCCATAACAGACCAGTGGCTTTCATACTGTTTTGAGTTGAGAGCCCCCTGGTATGACTGTGATTTTCTTCCTCCATCACTTGGATGACACAGCAACACACAAGTCCACAGGTACTATCATTACCCCTGTCCCTTTACCTCTCAAAACCCAGAGATGTTGCATAAGCCAGTGCTCCTCTTCCACATGAATCCCATCCCAGTTCACCATCGCTATGACTCTAATTGTGTTGTTACAGTACTCTTGGAGTTACCGCCATCTCATTGCTTAGTCTTAGTTTGAGTTCCTCCAGAAGAGAATTCTAAGACAAAGATTCAATTTCATGCAGTTTTAACAACTCCCATCTCACTGCCCAGAATTGTGGCACATGGCCTAATTGTACTGATGACTATTCATTGAGTGTTTGTTTTCCTACCCACTATAATGGGAAACAGTAAGAGAGAAAGGGAATAGAAGTGGATATTGACTCAGCCAAACAGCAATGTTTGCTCCAGAAAGTATATAAAAAACATTACATACAAACATGCACACTCATACATGTCTGAAAATGCATATGTATTTTGTTCTAGCTTCTGTTCATATAACAATGTACATCTTTTCTTTTTTTTTTTTTTTTTTTAACACGGACCTCTCACTGTTGCGGCCTCTCCCGTTGCGGAGCACAGGCTCTGGACGCGCAGGCTCAGCGGCCATGGCTCACGGGCCCAGCCGCTCCGCGGCATGTGGGATCTTCCCGGACTGGGGTACGAACCCGTGTCCCCTGTATCGGCAGGTGGACTCTCAACCACTGCGCCACCAGGGAAGCCCGACAATGTACATCTTTTAAAGCGTAGAATGAGGAGCAGGATGATGGTAAAGGAGGTGGTAGAAATTACAGAAAGTGGTATATCCATCTATATTTAGGAGAAGGGCTGGAGACGGTGGATGTGCTCTGCGATACCAACAATGATTTGTAGGGTTGGAGAAGTTCCATATAGACTTCTTTCTTCACTTAAAAGAATTTTTAAACAGGAAAAGGTTTAGAGTGCAAAGTCTTTGCACAATAGATCACCGAGAAGCTGCTAAATCACAGAGAAAAAAATGGAATGCTCAGAACTATGAGAAACAGAGAAGGTACACATAAAGATTGCTCAGCAGTGTTTAATGACCAGAAATGAGTTTGAATTTCTACAATTCTGCAGACTTGGTTGCTTAGGCTAAATCAGGAACGTATTCATGTCCTTTTTTAGGAAACAGGTGAGGTTTACCTACCTGGTTGCCTTTCATGTAGTGAGAGTTCTTAGTGGTTTGCAAAACCTCATTTAAAAAAAGTGAAATAACACAAAGTAATGGTAAAAATGATGTTAAGTTAGAAAAATCAATTTGAAACTTGACTCTGAAAAGGAAAACTTCTTTCCATATCTTTCTTTAAAATTTAATAACAGTATTAGCACTCTTTCCTACAACAGCACAAATGTATGTACTTCTCATGCTTAGAATTTTGTTTCTGACACTCTTTGCCACTGACAGAATCATAACTCCTTTGACAGTGGCTGTTTCAATGTCTTAAAGCAGAAAAAAGGATTAGAAACAGCAGGTCTAAAGCATAGTTTTTGTTAGAGAGTAAAAGTATTTTTAACAATGTCATGGGATGAAGAGTAAAAGGATAAAGAAACTAATGAAGTTCAAGTTATGAAAATTTGAGCTTCAAACACAGTAATAATTATCATTAATTGACATAAATTGAATGTGTGAAAGCCTATGAATTCATAATGTCACTTAAAGGTCTGATCACTATATTCAAGAATATAATGAAAAAGGAAGCACTAAAGGGTAAGACTTCTGAAACAACGAAGAAGAATGGCAATGCTGCCACATAAATGCAGACTAAAAAAGATATAAACTCCAACATAGAATGGCAAAGTTTGATAGAAAGTGGAGCCAAAATTTTCAAAATCCTGAAGGATTCTATTTTGTATATGAAAACTAGGTAACTCTCTTAAAGGAGGCAAAACAAAGACAAAAACCAAAGGACATATACACACTACTGTATATAAAATAGATAACTAATAAGGACCTACTGTATAGCACAGGGAACTCTACTCAATACTCTGTAATGGCCTGTATCAGAAAAGAATCTAAAAAAAGAGTGGTTATATGTGTATGTACAGCTGATTCACTTTGCTGTATACCTGAAACTAACACAACATTGTAAATCAACTATATTCCAATAAAAATTTTAAAAAGAAAAGGAATTTTAAATTGATAGATTCAAAAGAAAGTGTATTTATGAAACTCATTTCCTGGAGAGAAGTTCTTGATGAAAGTAGAATTTCCAAAAAGAATTTAATAAACTCTTGTGGTATACATTTAAGTTATTATTTAAGGGAGAAATAATGATTGTGGATTTATTTCTAACTTTTTAAACTGAATATTCTTATTACTTATCCTTTGGTGTCCATCAGAGACCAAAAAAAGCAGCTTCTCAGGACCAATAGTTTCATGAGTTCAGAAGTTAAAAATGGAGATGTATAATACATAAGTTTCGCAAACATCTGTCACATCATATTGTTTAGTTACTATTGGGACAAGGCAGTGAGCATCTAACAGATTTCATCTTTGTAAAACAGAAACATTTCTCAACATTTTTCTTTCTTAAGCAAATCAATGAATTCTCATCTGGGGAAGATTAGCCAATATTAGAAAAATCCCTGCTGAAACAACCTGGAAACACAAGAATATTTTATGATTTGAGTTTACGTGTCTAAAATAACTGGACCACAACCTTAATTATTTCAGTACTGTTGATTTTCAATAACTAAGAGTAGCCTGGGGTAGAATCAGTCAACTGTAGTGTGACTCGCCCTTGATGTTATTCAAAAACGACTTTAGAATGGTTAATTTGATAGCTGTGCATAGACACAGTCTACTTCTAAGGAAATTATACTTTGTTGGCTACAATCTATTCTCATTTATCTAAAGATTTTAAAGGATTGAACAGTAGTAAGAAAGCTAAGACAGAGGTCAACAAACATTTTTTGAAAAGGTCCAGATAATAAACATTTTAGGCTTTCTGGACCACATGGTCCCTGCTGCAATTATTCAACTCTGCCATTGTAGCACAAAGACAGCCCTAGACAATATACAAATAGGTGAGGCTATTTCTTCCAATAAAACTTCGTTTCCAAAGACAGAAACCAGGCCTGATTTGACTTGTAGGTCAGCTAACGTCTAAAATAAAGGTGAGCTGAAGTTAATGAAACATAATTCATGCAAGTAGAGGCATTAAATTAAAGCATATATTTTATAGAAATCCTCTATAAAGTTTAACTTGTGTATAGAGTAGGCCTTTACTTTTAAGATCTGTGCTGCTCTTCCCAAGGTTTTCTGTTGAAAAAGAGTATGGGATTTGCAGACAGAGGGCCTGGGCTCAGGTCCTGCTCTTCCACTTTCTACCTGTGTGACCTTGAGCAAGGGGCTTTAAGTCGTGGTTCTTTCTTTATAAAATGAAAATTTCTTTATAACAATATTTATTCTGGCTCTCTTTTTTTTTTGTGGTACGCGGGCCTCTCACTGATGTGGCCTCTCCCATTGCAGAGCACAGGCTCCAGACGCGCAGGCTCAGCGGTCATGGCTCACGGGCCTGGCCGCTCTGCGGCGTGTGGGATCTTCCCAGACCGGGACACCCTGCATTGGCAGGCGGACTCTCAACCACTGCGCCAACCAGGGAAGCCCTATAACAATATTTAGTTGTGAGAATTAAATGAGATAATGAGAAGAATTTTGTAAAATATCACCTACCAATACTTAAATTTATAAGCATCACTTACCCTGGGCTGTTGGTTAACAAGAGCCATTTTCCTCTCTGTGAGTAGTTTTACAGGCTAATTAGCTTCATTTACTTCCCCTAAATGAGAAGGAGGTTAATCCAAGGAGAATCTGGCAATATAATTTACTTCACTAAAATAATTAAATTACCCATTAATCGTTAGATTTTAAGAAATGTACATTTATAGAGAAAAAGAAACCTTAGAGCTTGTAAAAAGAAAAATTAATAAAAGTTGTAGTAGCTGATATAAATGATAATACGAATTTAAGAAGAAAAAATGTAAGGGGGCAAGAAATTAGAGAAAATTAAATAAGTAGGAGATGGAACATAAACCAAGGGGCAAACCAAAATAGGACCAACAATGGTAGTTTGGGGGGGAAAAGCATTAAAAAGGCAAAGTTAATAAAAGTAGGTCTAGTTCAAGGTAAGTATCAGAGTGTGCTGGCAAAGCACTGAATAGGGAGTTTGCAGCTCTGGGTTCTGTCCCTATGACCAGTGTTACCATTTTGCCTTCTTTACTTTGTTTTAGTTTCTACACTTGAGACCTTCCCATGTGTATCTGTGTTTCCTGCAGGCATCCAAAAACAAAGACCAGGGAAGCATTTCAAATAATAGACCACAGTTCTATTGGTTCTGCATTTCTAATCAGAGAAAGCTTCCTTGAGAAAAATGACGCCCATGTGCCCTGACTACAAAATGAGTTAAGATAAATGAAGATTAAATAACAGACTTGTTAATCAGAATTTGGGGTAGACTTAAATTTTCACAGTCCATTTTCTCGCTTTCACTTTCTCACGCTCTCAAGCCTGTACTCCTGCTTATACATTCTCACAACACACATCCACACCCACGCACGCCTGTCATACTTTCTCTACCCAGATGGATAAAATGGACTGAAGTTGGGTGCACCAATGTGTCTTTTATAATCAGTATTCACTGTGTCAGAGTCAGACAAATGAGGAGAAAATAAAAAGCATACTTCTTTTTGAAAGCATAGGGAAATGACATTCCTGTTTTTCTTCATGTTATGGCTTAATCCAACCTATCTAGGTACTGCGTTCATATTAAGTGGATATTCAGTTCCACCATCTGGCAAACAGAAGGTTAAAAGTAAGACTGTTTAAAGAGAAACACACAATTCAAGAGGGTTTTATTTTCATCTCAGTAAAGAAGTATTTGAAATATGTCTCCTCATTCCCAAACATAGTTATTTCAGTCATTGGATTATATGTAGTCTTGGCTATACCAGCAAAAAGATGTAAAAACTCTGAAGCATTGTATCTTTTGTTATCTTGGAGTTGTGAAGATTTGGAATTTGGGGCTTAATGGCAAAGGGGGAACAATTAAATGTTGGGAACAAGGAGAATGGGAGTGGTTTGATATGCAGGAGAAAGGAATTCATTGCTTTGAGGAGAAACACTTTGAAAATTCTGTGAAACATTATCGAGGGTTCCCAAAGATGAAAATCCTCTTAGAAAAAAAATGTAAGGTCAAAATATTAATGATATTTTCATATTTTTTTCTGAGTTTAAGAGCGAAGAAGAATGTATTTTGGATACTTTCTAAATATCCAGGGGGAAAATACAAGTTCTGGCAGTAGGACCATCTCTCTCTGTTTCCTTTTCCGCGATGTAGGTAGCATTCTATAATGAAAAGCAGAATTTAATAGGTCTTTCCTCCAGGCCCCAAACCCCCCATCTTAATAAGATAAATCATTCTATATTCTTCGTTTACAGACCTTCTTTCTTTTCCTGATTGCAAACTTCCTTAGTCCCCTTTCAGCCAAAGGAAAAGGATTCCTAGGACTATGCTTTCAGTATATGTTCTTCCAAAAGGATTGAAATAGTCCATCTAAATTCTTTTATTTTTAACCCAGTTGACAGAGAAAGCCAGGAGACATAAGCATTACAGGTTTCCCCCAGAACTCTCCTCACTCCAGGTCAGTTATGGCTGCTACCACCAAGTAGAAGTAGATAGCACATGTATATGCTCTGAGTTTTAAATTCTATTTTTTAAATATGTTCTCATCTTATCTCTATCACCCCAACTCACTCCTAGGACAGTAGTTTCCAAACATAACAAAACCATTATTTTAGTCAGTAACTAAAGCCATGAAGACTTGAAGGAAGGACCTGAATTGGGTTGAAACTTATTTCTAGATTGCTTTTAGGTAGTTATAGATACCTGAAGTAATCAAAAGCATGCACTTAAGTAAGCTTTGCAGAGCAGCTTGTCAAAGTCTGTTTGCTTAAGAATACCCTGTTTTTGCTCTTTTTTTTTAATGCATTACAGAAGAAACGCTCCACTATGGTAACATGATGAAAGTGACACTGATTTGGAATGTAAATATACGCAGGGTGTTTTAAACCAACAGCATTTCGTATGTAAAAATACTTTAAAAAATATATACTATATTTGAAACAATTGTCAGAGAATAAAACAATCATTGTATTCTAATTTTTAAAGTGTGCATTGGAAGAGGATATTCACTCAGGGTATAATTTTTACTTTGGAAGAAAACAGACAATATCTTAGTTATTTTTTAATACTTGGCTATGAAATGGAATGGGTTGAAAAATTAGCTTTTCATTAGGTTGAATCATATGAAATTGCTGATATTCAAAATTTTTTAACCGACGCAGAGGGTAATTTCACATGGTTCAACCTAAAATATAGGGCTAAAATAAAATATAGAGCCTCCTCAAAGAAAATATCTTTTCCAAAAGAGGGATACTTTTTAAAACAGCAACTCTTTGTTATACTTTGAATAACATCCTAAGTTTTGTAATTATACTACTTGTAATTTATCAGGTAAATATTTGTTCATACAGTTTCCCAGTGTTATTTTCTGGAAATCAGGTGGAAACATTTAGAAGCCACATTAATTTGGGGCTTTACTGTAGACTAATGTTCCTCACATTTTTAAAGTCTTGAGTAATAGCCATTGGTTTGTCAGCACCAATTTGATGAATTATGGTACATTTCCACACCCGTGTATCCACCACAACAATCAAAATGTAAAACATTTTCTTCACCTCACATTATGCTCCTATACAGGCAATGCCCCCATATCCCTAAATGACCAATGATCTGATTTCTATCACTATAGATTAATTTTCCTTTTATAGAACTTATAAAAGAAGAACTGTATAGTATGTACATTTTGTTCCTGGCTTCAGCCTGCATAATGTTTTAGAGATTCATGCATGTTGCTGTGAGTATTGGTATTCATTTCCATTTATTGCTGGGTTGTGGAATTCTATTATATGACTATATCGTAATTTTGCCTATCCATTCACCTGTTGATGGACATATGGCCATTATCAGTTTTTGGCTACTATGAATAAAGATGCATACTAGTGTATAAGACTCTACATTTTCATTTCTTTTGGACAAGTACCTAAGAATGGCCATAGAGTAAATATACGTTTAATTTTATAAGAAATTGCCAAGTTGTTTTTCAAAGTGGTAATACCTTGATTTTTGTTTCATAGCCTTTGTGTTAATTTTCTTGTCCCTGCTGTAACAAATTACCATAAATTTAGTGATTTAAAACAACACATATTTATGATCTTACAGTCTTGGAGGTCAGAAGTACAAAATGAGTCTTCAGGGTAAAGTGAAAGTGTTGGTGGGGCTGATTTCTTATGGAGGCTCTGAGAGGAGAATCCATTTCCTTGCCTTTTTCAGCTTCACATGGTTGCCTGCATGCCTTGACTCACGATCATTGTCTTGCTTCTGCCTTTACACCTCCTACTGTCTCTTTGATCTCCTGCCTCCTTCTTATAAGGACTCCTATGATTATACCAGATTTACCTAGATAATCCATGATACTGTCTCATCTCCAGATTCTTAATTTAATCAACCTGTGTAAAGTCGCTTTCGACATGTAAGGTACAGACTCTGGGAATTAGGACCTAGACATCTTGGTGGGCCGTTATTCAGTCTACCACATCCTCTAATCTTCTAATCAAGTAATTTCAAATAAAATTACTCAGTTACCCAAAACTTTAAGGTGCACGCACATTTTTTTGCATACCTTCCCCAGACTCAGTAACCACTAGTAATTGGTGGCTACCATTTGCCAAATACTGCAGCATTGAGTTGGCAAATATGTAGCATGATGTAGGATTATGGTCTTTTTTTGTCACTTAAAGGACAAAAAAAGGCAAAAGAAAGTTCAGTCAAGTGTGTGGGGATCTCAGAGCAGATGGGACCATTGTGTTGCTCCACAGGGTATAGCCACCAAACTGCAAAGTATGGAGAAGCCCACAGTCCAACATCGTGCCTGAGTGGTAGATTCACCATGGCTGAAGACGTCTGATTGGTGAGTCCAAGGACAGCCTCTCAGAGACCCATGCACCCTAGTGGGAGAGGCAAGAGCTATGTGTAGACCAGGAATCCCTAAAGGAAATAGGGGTTTATTCACTGATGACTTGGCTTCCAAGTTAAGACAGGCATCAAGTGACAAAGCAGTACTCAAAGACAGAATGAACAAAACACTCAGCATTGGCTAGTGAGGATGGAGGATAGCATACTTTGTAGGCATTCCTGGCCTGATACTGGAAACATAATATGAGCTTCATAGAACTTAGATTATCTGGGGGGAGAGGGAAAAAGAAAAAGCATGAAATAATAGATTTTAAACCCAAAGAGATTGAGACATATCTGGAAGTGACTGAGCCAACTTGAATTAGGAAAATTAGTTTTACATTAGAGTGAACTTGAGAGCTAAGTAAAAATCATCTATAGAAAAATTAAAAAGTATACTCCAGCAAACCTGACTGTTGTCACCTGAGAGCTTCACGCTCCCTATATAGAAGAAGGTATATAAAAATGCTATAACAAAGGTCATGCAAGTAGGCTTGCTGAAGACTACTTGGCCATAAATATTTGTTCCTCAAGATTTCAGAATTTTTGTTCTTAGGCTTATCAGGAGTATCAGCCCTAGAAATTTTCTTACAGATTAATCTTAGAGGTTAACTTTGCTTACAATCATTGAGAAGATTATAAGAGGTGTGTGAAAAGTTAAGGGAAAGTCCTACTAACATGTGAAAGAACATAGTTTTCATTTTTTAAACGACAGAACCATGGTCTGTGGCAAAACCGAGGTCTCTTAACTGCAGTTCATTTCCTTTTCTATAATATCATATACATTGTCTTCCATTTCATGAATTCTTTCCTGCCCCAACTACTCTAAGATGACGGTATCAGATGATGGTGAAAAGGCAGGCACTCAGGTTAGTCAATCTTCAAGTCACACAAAGCGAGGCAATATTAGCTGTCTGTTGCTAATTAAAGCTTGAAAATGTGTCACTGGGCTGTGAATATTTTCTAAAGTTCATCATTTTGGCAACTTAATGTGAGATATTTTATAGGAGAAGGTTGAGTAGGAGAAAAAGCTGATCTAACTGTGTTTCCTGCTGGTTGTAAACATGATTGTCACTCACCTGCTTGAACTGCTAAAACCCTTCAGGAGCCTGATTGTAGAAGCCTCCTGTTAGTGGAGAAAAGTCTTCCCTGCCTCTTAGCAAATCATGGTAAACATGTCAACACATTATGGGATATGGTAAACTTTTGAATATGTGAACATCTGATGAGGAGAACTTTTTGATCGGAACTTTTATGTTGGTTCAATAGGCAGGACTAGTTATCTGATTTGTTTACTTTCAGGTATCTGAGACAGTTATACACACATGCTGGGATTTGGGGTCAGCTCTCTGTGAAATGAATGGAAACACATTTAACGCATGGGCTTTTGAGTCTCCCCCACCCCTCCTAGTATTTTTAAATGGGAGGTCCTGCCTTTAGGATGGCGCCTAGATTTTCTAAAATAGATACACTAAATCCAGTACAAAATGTGGTTAGTTTTTTTTTTTTTTCTGGGTGTTTGCAGCACATTTGTACAAGTTGTGAAAAGACTTGTTTTGCTGAATTTTCATTAGCACATTCTTGGTGAGATAGTAACATTCAATATCACTGACAAATGTATTGGGCATCTCTAGTAAGAGTTTTTCTAATTATCGGATTTGTAGATATTCAGATGTTGGCAGACGTTCTAAATACTGAAAATTTAAAGACTCTATTACTGTGGTGACCCTAATATTCCAACTAATAATAACTAAAGCTACACTTTTTTAGCACTTCTTATGTTCCAGGAATTGTCCACAGTGCTTTCCATATGTTACCTTATTAATCACAACAACCCTATGAGATAGGTACTACTATTATCCCCATTTAAAAGATGAGGAAACTGAGAGGTTAACTACTTTTCTCTATGTTACATAGCTGGTGAGTGGTAAAGCAGGAATGTGAATGGAGTCAGTCAAGCTCTATAGCTAATATTCTTAATCTCCATGTTAATTGTATCCCACTTTCTTTAGTCTTTATTTCTTAATTTTATTTTTTATTAAGACTTTATTTTTTAGAGCAGTTTTAGGTTCACAGCAAAACTGACAGGCAAGTGCAGAGATTTTCCATATACCTCTGCCCCCACATGTGCACAGCCTTCCCCTTTATCAATATTCTTCACCAGATGGTACATTTGTTATAATTGATGAGCCTATTTGATACATCATAATCACCCAAAGTCCATAGTTTACATTAGGGTTCACTCTTGCTGTTTTACATTTTATGGGTTTGGATAAATGTATAATAACATGCATCCATCATAATCGTATCATTCAGAGTTATCTTCACTGTGCTAAAAATCCTCTGTACTCCACCTATTCATCCCTTTACCCCCAACTCCTAGCCACTGATTACTTTTATTGTCTTCATAGTGTTGCCTTTTCCAGAATGTCATATAGTTGTCATATAGTTGGAATTATACAGTATGTAGCCTTTCCAGATTGTCTTCTTTCACTTGGTAATATGCATTTAAAGTTTCCCCACGTCTTTTCATGGCTTGATAGCTCATTTCCTTTTTAGCACTGAATAAAAGTCCATTGTCTGGATGTACGACAGTTTATTTACCCATTTATCTACTGAAAGACAACTTAGTTGCTTCCAAGTTTTAGCAGTTATGAATAGAGTTTCTGTAAACATACATGTTCAGGTTTTGTGTGAACACAGTTTCATCTCTTGGGTAAATACCAAGAGGCACTATTAGCTTTGTGAGAAATCACAAAACTGTCTTCTAAAGTGTCTCTACCATTTTGCATTTCCATCAGTGATGAGTTCCTTTTGCTCCACATCGTTGTCAGCATTTGGTGTTGTCTGTTTTCCAGATTTTGGCCATTCTAATAAGTGCATACTGTTATCTCATTTTCATTTGTATTTCCTTGATAACATATATGTGGAACATGTTTTTATATGCTTATTTGCCATTTGTATATCTTCTTTGGTGAGGTGTCTGTTAAGATCTTTGGCCCATTTTTAAAAATTGGGTTGTTTGTTTTCTTATTGTTGAATTTTAAGAGTTCTTTGTATATTTTTGGATGACAGTCTCACTGTGTGGCTTGTCTTCTCTTTCCCTTGACACTGTCTTTTGCAGAGCAGAAGTTTTTAATTATAATGTAGTCCAGCTTATCAATTATTTCTTTTATGTATCACGCCTTTGGTGTTGAATTTAAAAAGTCATAACCCTACCTAGGGTCATCTAGGTTTTCTCCTATGTTATCTTCTAGGATTTTTATAGTTTTGCTTTTTACATTTAGGTCTGTGATCCCCTTTGACTTTGTGAAGGGTGTAAGCTGTGTCTAGATTCCTTTTTTTTTCCATGTGGATGGCCAATTATTTCAGCACCATTTGTTGAAGAGACTATCTTTGCTCCATTATACTGCCCTTTCTCTTGTGTCAAAGATCAGTTGACTCTATTAATATGGGTCTATTTCTGGGCTCTCTAATCTGTTCCATTGATCTGTTTGTTGTTTCACAAATACCACTGTCTTGATTAGTGTAGCCTTGTGCTAAGTCTTTTTTTCTCAGTGCTATGTGAAAGGGGGAAATTTGAACCTGATAAAGGTTAGAATGTGAAGCTAATATGACCCTCCCTTTTTTTCCTGCAATATTTCTAAGTCTTCTGCTTGAATGGACTTTAGAACACTGTGGATGTCTAATGAGAAAACTGTCCTGAGGTTTTCCTACCTAAAACTTACAGTTTTTACAAACTACCCTGCCAAATTGTTCCCAGCCCTTTGAAAGTAGCTTTTTCACCAATATCTTCCCATCAGTGGGGTACTTCGGTTCTGAATCCCAGTCAGTGGCTGGGCCATTGATGCTCCCAGAGTTACAAAAGCCCTTTCTGCGAAGTTTTAACAGGGTTAAACATGGGGTTAAACTCCATCTGGTTTTCACCACCTCATATCAAATGAACATCTTGGTGATAATCTAGTCTTCACCTGATGCTGAGAACTGATGCTATCTAGAACTTACATGTACTCAAATAGAAAAAAATTCCTGAATTTTTCCTGTCTCAGCACTTAACGTACTGTTTTCTTGCTTATCTCTTCATCTAGATTATAAACTCTTTGTGGTTAGAAATAGTGTCTTCTTTACTATTGTATATCTAGTACCTAGTGGTATGCATTGCCTAAAATGAAGGCTTATATCAAGTAAGATTCCTTCAGTTGAAAACCCAACTCAAACAAGTTTAAGAAAAAACAAACCCAAAAAACTCATCACATTATTAGTTCATGTAACTGCAAAGTCCAAGCCTCAAGTAATGTTATCAGGAACTTGTTTTTTTCCATTTTTTACTTTCCTCTCTGCTGTATTTGGCTTCATGCTTAGACAGGACTTCTTTCGATGGAGGCCCTTGATACAGCAAATGCAGTTTTTTAGTTCTGATTGGGCCCAATTGAAGTCAGGTAGTGTTAGTCCTCCAGCTTTATTCTCCTCTTTCAGTATTGCATTGGCTGTTCTGGATCTTTATCTTCTCCAAATAAATTTTAGAAATTGTTTCCTGATATCCCCAAAATAACTTGTGGAGATTTTAAGATTGTATTGAATCTAGACTGGGAAGAGCTGAATATTGTCTGTGTTGAGTCTTCCTATCGATGAACATGGACTATCTCTCCATTTCTTTAGTTCTTTGATTTCATTCATCAGAGTTTTGTAGGTTTCTTCATAAAAAATCTTATATTTTATAAGATTGTACCTAAGTATTTCATGTTTTGGGGTGCTAATGTGAATGGTATTATGTTTTTAACTTCAAATTCCACTTGTACCTTGCTGGTATATAAGAAAGCAATTGACTTTCACCTTGTATCCTGAAACCTTGCTATAATCACGTATTAGTTCCAATAGAGGTATTTTTTGTTGATCCTTTCAGATTTTCTACATAGACGATTATGTCATTTGTGGATGAAGACAGTTTTTTGTCTTCCTTTCCAATCTGTATTCCTTTAATTTTCATTTCTTGTCTTGTCGCATTAACTAAAACTTCCAGTATGATGTTGAGAAAAAACGGTGAGAAGGAACATCCCTGTCTTGTATATGTTCTTAGTGAGAAATCTTAAAGTTCCTCACCAGTAAGTATGATGTTAGTTATAGGTTTTCATAGATGTTTTAAATTAATTTGAGGAAGTTTCCCTCTATTCCTATTTTACTGAGAAGTTCTATCATGAATTGATGCTGAGTTTTGTCAAATACATTTTCTGCATCTATTGATATGATCATGTGATTTTTATTTTTTATACTGTTGATATTATGTACATTAATTGATTTTAGAATATTGAACCAGCCTTGCCTACCTGGGGTAAATCATACTTGGTTGTGGTGTATAATTCTTTTTATACATTGTTGTATTCAATTATGGCTCACGGGCCCAGCCGCTCCGCGGCATGTGGGATCCTACCAGACCGGGGCACAAACCCGTGTCCCCTGCATCAGCAGGCGAACTCGCAACCACTGCGCCACCAGGGAAGCCCGGCTAATATTTTATTGAGAACTTTTGTATATGTGTTCATGAGAGATATGGTCTGTAGTTTTCTTTCCTTGTTATGTTTTTGTCTAGTTTTGGTATTAGAGTAATGCCGGCCTCATAGAATGAATTAAGAAGTATTCCCTCTGTTTCTATTGTTTGGAAGTGATTATAGAGAAGTGGTATAATTTAAATGTTTGATAGAATTTACACATGAGCCCCCCTGGGCCTGGTGATTTATGTTTTGGAAGATTATTAATTATTGATTCAATTTCTTTAATTGATATAGGATTATTCATGTTGTCTATTTCTTCTTCTGTGAGTTTTAGCAAATTGTGTCTTTCAAAGAATTAGTCTCTTTCACCTAGGTTGTCAAATTTGTGTGCACAGAGTTGTTTATATTATTCATTTATTATCTTTCTAATGTCTATAGGGTCTGTAGTGATTTCCCTTCTTTTATTCCTGATATTAGTAATTTATGTCCACTCTCTTTTTTCCTTAGCCCAGCTAGAGGCTTATCAATTTTATTTTTATTTAAACAGAACCAGCTTTTGGTTTTGTTGATTCTCTCTATTGATTTCCTATTAAAAATTTCATTGATTTATCTTCTACTTCTTCTTTCTTTTCTTTTGCTTACTTTAGATTTAATTTGTTCTTCTTTTTCTAGTTTCCTTGGTGGAAACTTAGAATATTGATTTTATATTTCACTTCTGTTCTAATATATCAATTCAATGCTATAAATTTCCATCTAAGCAATGCGTTTTTTGCATCCCACAAATTTTTATAAGTTCTATTTTTATTGTCCTTTAACTCAAAATATTTAGGTACTTAATCCATCTTTACTTTATTTTGTATATGGTGTGAGAAAATGTTATAATTTCATTCTCTTACATGTAGCTGTCCAGTTTTCCAAGCACCACTTATTGAAGAGACTGTCTTTTCCCCATTGTATATTTTTGCCTACTTTGTAGTAGATTAATTGACCATGAGTGCATGGTTTTATTTGTGGGTTAGTAATTCTTTTCCATTGATCTACGAGTCTGTTTTTGTGCCAGTACCATACTGTGTTGATACTGTAGTTTCACAATATAGTCTTAAGTCAGAGAGAATGATACCTCTAGATTTGTACTTTTTTTATCAAAATTGCTTTGGCTATTCAGGGTATTTTGTGGTTCCATACAAATTTTAGGATTACTCTACTTTTGTGAAAAATTTCATGGGTATTTTGATAGGGATTGCATTGAATTTATAGATTGCTTTGGGTAGCATGGACATTTTTAAAAAATTGAGGTATAGTTGATTTACAATATTGTGTTAGTTTCAGGTGTACAGCAAAATGATTCACATATATATTTATATATATATAATTTCAGATTCTTTTCCATTATAGGTTATTATAAGACATTGAATATCATTCCCTGTGCTATACAGTAAATCCTTTTTGCCTATCTATTTTATGTATAGTAGTTTGTATCTGTTAATCTCATACTCTTAATTTGTCCCCCTCCCCTGCCTTTCCCCTTTGGTAACCATAAATTTGTTTTCTATGTCTATGAGTCTATTTCTGTTTTGTATATAGATTCATTTGTATTATCTTTTTAGATATCACATATAAGTGATATCATATAATATTTGTCTTTGACTTAACTTCACTTAGTATGGTACTCTCCAGGTCCATCAATATTGCTGCAAATGGCAATATTTCATTCTTTTTATGTCTGAGTAATATTCCATTGTGTGTATATTGTAGTATAGTTTGAAATCAAGGATTGTGATACCTCCAGCTTTGTCCTTTTTTCTCAAGATTGTTTTGGCCATTTGGGGTCTTTTGTGGTTCCATACAAATTTTGGGATTATTTGTTCTAGTTCTGTGAAAAATGCCATGGGTATTTTGATAGGGATTGCATTGAAACTGTAGATTCCCTTGGGTGGTATGGATATTTTACTGTTTCAAATCCATGAGCATGGTATATCTTTCCATTGTTTGTGTCATTTTCAATTTCTTTCATCAGTGTCTTAGAGTTTTCTGAGTGCAGTTCTTTAACCTCCTTAGTTAGATTTATTCCTAGGTATTTTATTCTCTTTGATGCAACTGTAAATTGGATTGGTTTCTAAATTTGTCCTTCTGATAATACATTATTAGTGTATAGAAATTCAACAGATTTGTATACATTAATTTTATGTCTTGTAACTTTACTGAATTCGGTTATTACTTCTAATAGTTTTTTGGTAGTGTCTTTAGGATTTTCTGTATATAGTGTCATGTCATCTGCAAACAGTGACAGTTTTATTTCTTCCTTTTCAATTTGGGTTTCTTTTTTTTCTTTTTCTTGTCTGATTGATAGGCTAAGTCTTCCAATACTATGTTGAATAAAAGTAGTGAGAGTGGGCTTGCTTGTCTTATTCCTGATTTTAGAAGAAATGCTTTCAGCTTTTCACCACTGAGTGTGATATTAGCAAGTTTGTCATATATGACCTTTGTTATGTTGATGTAAGTTTACCTCTATACCCACTTTGTTGAGAGTTTTTTCTTACTATCATAAATGCATTTTGAATTTTGGAAAAAGGTTTTCTACGTCTATTGAGATAATGATATAATTTTTATTCATAAATTTGTTAATGTGGTTTATCACATTGACCGATTTGTGAATATTGAATCACCCTTTCATCCCTGGATAATCCTACTTGTTCATGGTGTATTATCCTTTTAATGTATCATTGAATTTGGGTTGCTAATTTTTCACTGAGGATTTTTGCATCTATGGTCATCAATGACATTAACTTGTAATTTTCTTTTTTTCTGATGTGCTTGTATGGATTTGGTTTCAACATGATGCCTTCTAGAATGAATTCAGAAGTGCTCCTTCCTCTTCAAATTTTTGGAGTAGTTTGAGAAGGACAGGTATTAACTCTTACTTAAATGTTTGGTAGAATTTACCTGTGAAGCTCTCTGGTCCTGGGCTTTTGCTTATTGGAAGTTTATTATTATTTTTACTTATTCAAGTTTATTCCTGGTAATCAGTCTGTTCATATTTCCTAGTTCCTCTTGTTTCAGTCTTGGGAGATTTCATGTTTCTGGGAATGTATCCATTTTTTTTCTAGATTGTCCATTTTACTGGCATATAATTGTTTGTAGTAATCTCTTATGATCTTTTGTATTTTTGTGGAGTCCATTGTAACTTCCCCTTTTTCATTTCTCATTTTATTTATTTGGGATCTCTCTCACTGTTTCTTGCTGAGTCTGGCAAAATGCTTATCAATTTAGTTCATCTTTTCAAAGAACCAGCTCTTTGTTTCCTTGAACTTTTCTGTTTATTTTTAGTCTCTATTCATTTATTTCTGCTCTGATCTTTGTTTTTACTTTCCTTCTACTAACTCTGGGTTTTGTTTGTTCTTCTTTTTCTACTTACTTTAGGTGTAAGGTTAGGTTGTTTATCTGGGATTTTTCTTGTTTCCTGAGGTAATCTTGTATAGCTATATACTTCCCTGTTAGAACTGCTTTGTTGCCTCCCACAGGTTTTGGATTGTTGTGTTTCCATCTTCATTTATCTCTAGGTATTTTTTGATTTTCTCTTTAATTTCTTCATGGACTCATTGGTTGTTTAGTAGCATACTGTTTAGCTTCTACGTGTTTACATTTTTAGTAGTTGTTGTTGTTGTTTTTTGTGGTACGTGGGCCTCTCCCACTGTGGAGCACAGGCTCCAGACGCGCAGGCTCAGTGGCCATGGCTTACGGACCCAGCTGCTCCACGGCATGTGGGATCCTCCCAGACCGGGACACGAACCTGTGTCCCCTGCATCGGCAGGCAGACTCTCAACCACTGCGCCACCAGGGAAGCCTGTTGTTTTTTTTTTTCTTGTAGTTGATTTCTAGGCTTATGGCATTGTGATTTGAAAAGACATTTGATATGATTTCAGTCTTCCTAAATTTATTGAAACCTGTTTTGTGGCATGTGATCAATCCTGTAGAATGTTCCATGTGCACTTGAAAAGAAAATGTATTCTGCTGCTTTTGGATGGAATGTTATATAAATATATAGTCCCTCTGATCTCATGTGTCACTTAAGGCCAATCTTTCCTTATAGATTTTCTGTCTGGATGATCTGTCCATTGATCTAAGTGAGGTGTTAAAGCGCCCTTGTATTACTGTGATACTGTGAATTTCTCCTTTTATGTCTTTTAATATTTGCTTTGTGTATCTAGGTGTTCCTATGTTGGGTGCATATATATTTACAATTGTTGTATGTTCTTATTGGCCTGATCCCTTTATCATTATGTATTGTCTTTCTTTGTCTCTTGTCCCACTCTTTGTTTTAAATCTAGTTTGTCTGATATAAGTACTGCTACCCCAGATTTCTTTTCATTTCCATTTACATGGAACACCTTTTTCCATCTCCTCTCTTTCAGTCTATGTATGTCTTATCACTGAAGTGAGTTTCTTGTAGGCCACATATATATGAATCTGTGTTTTGTATCCAATCAGCTACTCTGTGTCTTTTGACTGGAGCATTTAGTCCATTTACATTTAAAGTAATTATTGATAGGTGTGTACTTATTGCCATTTTGTTAATTGGTTCTTGTTTTTATACTTCTTTTTTCCCCTTTTTTCTTCTTTTGCTTCTGGTGATTTGATGACTATCTTTAGTGTTATATTTGGATTTCTTTTTCTTTATTCTTTGTGTACCTATTATAGATTTTTGGTTTGTGGTTACCATGATATTTATATACAGCAATCTATATATATACAAGGTCTTTTTAAGTTGATGATTTCTTGAATTCAAACGCAATTTAACAACTGTTTGTTTTAACTCCCCCACCCAAAGTTTATTGTTTTTAAAATCATATTTTACATCTTTCTGTTTTGTGTATTCCTTAGCTGCTTATTGTGGATATTGATGATTTTACTACTTTTTTTTTTTTTTTTTCGGTACACAGGCCTCTCACTGTTGTGGACTCTCCCCTCCCGTTGTGGAGCACAGGCTCCGAACGCACAGGCTCAGCAACCATGGCTCACGGGCCCAGCCACTCCATGGCATGTGGGGTCTTCCCAGACCGGGGCATGAACCCATGTCCCCTGCATTGGCAGGCGGACTCTCAACCACTGCGCCACCAGGGAAGCCCTGATTTTACTACTTTTATATTTTAACCTTCCTACTTTATAAGTAAGTGGTTCATCTACTACCTTTACTGTTTATTTTTACCAATGAGATTTTTCCTTTTGTAAATTTCAAATTTTTGTTGTGTTGTTTTCTTTACCACTTAGAAAAGTCTCTTTAATATTTCTTATGAAGCTGGCTTAGTAGTGCTGAAATCTTTTTAGCTTTTGCTTGTCTGTAAAACTCTGTGTCCTTCAAATCTGAATGATAACCTTACCAGGTAGAATATTCTTGGTTGTAGGCTTTTTCCTTTCATCACTTTAAATATAACATGCCACTCCCTCCTGGCCTGCAGTGTTTCTGATGAAAAGTCACCTGGTCATCTTAAGATAGCTCTCTTGTACATAACTAGTTTCTTTTCCCTTGCTGTTTTTAAGATGTTCTTTTTATCTTTAATTTTTGCCATTTTAATTATCATGTATTCTAGTGTGGATCTTTTTGGGTTCATCTTGTTTGGGACTCTGTGTGCTCCTGGACCTGGATACCTGTTCCTTTCCCACATTAGGAAGTTTTCAGTTATTATTTATTCAAATAAGTTCTTTGTTCCTTTCTCTCTTTCTTTTCCTTCTGGGTCTCCTATAATGGGAATGCTAGTATGCTTGATGTTATTCCAGAGGTCTGTTAAATTTTCCTCAGTTTTTAAAATTCTTTTTTCTTTTTTCTGTTAGCTGGGGTGATTTCTACTACTCTGTCTTCCAGTTTACTGATCTGTTCCTCTGTATCGTCTAATCCACTTTTGATTCATTCTGGTGTATAGTTTTTAAATTTCAATTATTGTATTCTTTAACTCTCTTTGTTTTTTCTTTATATTTTCTAACTCTTTGTTAAAATTCTTCTCCCAAGGTTATTGAGCATCTTTATTATCTTTACCTTTAACTGTTTTTTTTTTTTTTTTTTTTTTTTTTGGTACGCGGGCCTCTCACTGCCACGGTCCCTCCAGCTGTGGAGCACAGGCTCCAGACATGCAGGTCCAGCGGCCACAGCCCACGGGCCCAGCCACTCCGTGGCATGTGGGATCCTCCCGGACCGGGGCACAAACCCGCGTCCCCTGCATCGGCAGGCAGATTCCCAACCACTGCGCCACCAGGGAAGCCCACCTTGAACTCTTTATCAGGTAGGTTGCCTATCACCTTTTCACTTAGTTCTTCTTCTGGGGTTTTAGCATATTTCTCCTTCACCTAATTTTGCTTAATTCTCTGCTTTTATTTCTATCTATTAGTTAGGTCTCTTACATTTCCTAATCTCGGAGAAGGGGCCTTATGTATGTGATTTTCAGTGGGGCCCAGCAGCACATCCCACTCTGGCCACCAGAACTGTATGCTCTTGGGGGTGCCCCTTATGTGGGCTGTTTGACCCCTTCTGTTGTGACAAGGCTGAGTATTGTGGGTACCCTGGTAGGTGTGGCTTGCTTATGGCCTGTTTGTCACCAGGTCTTGCCTCATGCAGAGGTTTTCAGCCCACTGATGGGTGGGGCTGAATCCCCACATGCCTGGCTGCTTGGCTTTGGGGGCTCTGGAAGTGGTACCAACCAGTTGGTGGGTGTGCAAGACCATGGTGCTAATAGGCTAAAGGGAGGACTCCAAAATTGTGTTTTGCTGGCACCAGTGTCCTCATGGTAGCACTGGCTCCCCAGAATAGCTGCTGCCAGCTTCTGTGCCCCTAGGAGGAGTTCCCATTGCTTCCTACCTCTCTGGAAGGCTCTCTAAGATCAACAAGTGGGTTTGATCCAGGGCCCTTTCAAATTACCACCTCTGTGTTGGGTCTCAGAGCATGTAAGATTTTGTGTGTGCCCTTTTCCTGTGGCTCTCCAGCTCTCCCATAAGCAAGCCCTGCTGGCTTTCAATGGCATTCATTCTGGGGCCTCATCTTCCTGGTGTAGGACCCCTGGGCTGGGGAATCTGACATGGGGCTTTGACCCCTAACTCCTTGGGGAGAACCTCTGCACTTGATTGTCCTCTCATTTGTGGTTCACCTTCTGGGGCTGTAGGTCTTGAATATATCCCATATCCTCCCCTCCTACCTATCTTGTTGTGGTTCCTTCTTTATATCTTTAGTTGTGGAAAACCTTCTCTGCTAGTCTTCAGTTGTTCTCATTGATAAATAGTAAATAGTTTTAATTATGGTGTCCCTGTGGGATGAGGTTAGCTCAAAGTCTTCCTATTCAGCTATCTTGGTGCCTCCCCCTTTGCTTTTTATTTCTGGTGATTCTAGTGATATATCCTCTAGACCAGAGATTCTTTACTCAGCCATGTCAAATCTACTAATAAGCTAATCAAAGGCATTCTTCATCAAAGCCTTCTTCAAAGGCTACAGTGTTTTTTATCTCTAGAATTTTTTTTTAGGATTTCATCTCTCTGTTTACATTGCTCATCTGTTCTTGCATGCTGTCTACTTTATATATTAGAGTCCTTAGCATGATAATCATAGTTGTTTTAAACTCTTGATCTGATAATTCCAATATCCCTGTCATGTCTGGTTCTGATGGTTCGTCTGTCTTCTCAGATTGTGTTTCTTTCCTTTTTATATGCCTTGTCATTTTTTCTTGATAACTAGACGTTTTGTACTGGGTAAAATAACTGCTGTAAGTAAGACTTGAGTAATGAGTGAGGAGTTGGGTGAGGGGAAGTGTTCTATAGTTTTATGATTAGGTCTCAGTCTTTTAGTGAGCCTACACCTCTGGACCGTGAACTTCACAAGTGTTTCTCAGTTTTTCTCCCCTCCTTAGTTGGGACAAGGTGGCCAGAGTGGGGTGGATTTGGGTATTTCCCTTCCACCAGGCCAATTAGGCTCTGATTATACCCCAGCAGGTTACGCTCTAGTTAACTAGTTTCTCCTGAAGGAACAGAGTGCTCTGGCATATTTCAAAATGGTTCCTTTTTCCCTCCCTTTGTCAGAAGCACAAGAAAATTTTTCTCTGATATTTACTATGGGAACCTGGTCACCTTCTGTAGATAACTCTCACAATATTTTGGGGCCTCTCCCTGTGACTGGGTCCCTCTGGAGTTTTAGCTGCCCTCACTGAGACTCCAGCAACTCATCAATTACAGCTCAAGCTTTCCTACTCCAGCACTGGTTCCCATGGTGGTTTCTACTTGTGAGTCTCTGCTCCGGTTAAGCCATGAGTCCTTGTGTTCATCTGTCTCTCCAGTCTTGGGGGAAGTGGTTTTCCCTGTATCCTCCCCTCTCTTAGGGATCCAAGAAGAGTTGTTGATTTTTCAGTCTTTAACATTTTACTTGTTGTTAGAACAGAGTGGTGACTTCCAAGCTCCTTATACATGGAAACAGACACCAGAAGTCTAGTCTTCATTTTTTGTTTTCCATTTTCCACTAATCTTCCCTAATTTTCTTTCTTATTCTACTTCTCTCTTTTACTATACCCTCATCATCCCGTTTCCTCCTTTTTACTGGCTTCCCTTTCTTCTCATCCTCCCCTTGTTTCCCTTCCTTTATTTTCTTCACCCCACTTCTTCTGTTTAAGGTTACTCTTCCAAACTATTCTCAATGTAGGCAGTGTATCACTAAACAAACATAAGTGTTTGTACAGGTTTTAATTAGAGACTTTAAAGAAGAGAATAGGTTAGAACTGTGAGATCTAACATTGGGAGAAGTAGGGAAGGAGCTATTTTACCATTTGGGTTGAGACTCCATTCATTTAAGGCATTGAATTTCCATGGCTGTCCAATTTTATGGTCCCAAATGGCTTTTTTCTTCCCTGTTTTTTTTTCCTCTGGGGAATTATGAGGGGGAAAAAAAGCAAACAATAAGGCAGGATATAGAGGTGATTCATTAACCGTAGGGTGGTTTAACATATGAACAAGACTGGGAGTGGTAAATGACTCAGTGAGAAGCAACCCAGGGAAAATCTCCCATGAGAGAAAGCAAAAAATTACTTGAAAGCTAGGTGTCCTTTGGGAAAGTTGTTAAATAAGATCTTTAACAGACAGAATACCTGGGAGGTTTGAATAATTGCTCTCTTGTTCATGTCTGAAGTGTTTCTTTATAAGTAATTATCTTCCCTATTTTAAGATACAAAAAGAAACTCTAAGAAATAAACAGGTAATAGGTAATATTCATCCAGAATATCTTACTTTGACTTATCTTCAAGTTCATTAATCCTCTCTTTACCTTATCTAAGATGCTCATAAACCCCTATATTAAGTTCCTAATTTTGGTTATTGCATTTTTCTTTTCTAAAATGTGTTTTGTTTAAAAGTAAATTTTAGTTCTCTGTCAAAATTCTTTTATTTCCTTTAACATATCAAGCATAGTTATTTTAAAGTTATTGCTGATATCTCTGTGGCTCTCTTTATTTTCTCATGTTTTTCTTTTTTTTTTTTAATCAGGTTCTTATTTCTTCTTCTCTTATTCTTCTTTAATTTAGATTGCATGTCTGACCTTGTATATGAAACATCATTGAGATAATTTGAGGCCTAAGAGATGGTACCTTTCTCCAAGAGATTTTATATTGGCTTCTTTGATTTAAGGCCACTCTTCTATGGCTTTAGTTCATTCAGGGGTTAGGATAATTTGAAGCTGAACTACAAAAAGACCTGTTTCTTCTTCAGCCATCACTGACATTGTTCTAGTATTCTGAAAATAATACTTCAATCCTTGTCCCATCCCCTGCCCCAAATTTTCTGGCTATCTATTGTCTAGAGCTTAAAATTTCAAACTGCAGTGTTGGTATTCACAGTTCTCTTAACTATGACCTCTATTTTCCTTTCCAATCTTACCTTCCATTATTCTTCAAAATGTAGTTCCATTTTGTGGAATAATTTATCTAGCACTCCAGCGATATACTCTTCTACTTTCTCATTTTTGTGCCAGCATTCTGTCTGGAAAGCTTTTCTCTGTTTTCCAAATCCTCATCCTTTTCACCTTCTAGGCCTTCTCCAAATTTCATCTTGTTTATGAAGCCCCTTTTCACACCCAAGCTTATGTCACTGTCTGCCTTTTATAGGTTTTGTCCTCACCTTTTATTTAGCAAGTATAATGTACTTACTGCCATGCTAATTAAGACAACAATGATTTATTTTTCCAGCTAGGCACTAGTTTCTTTATAGCAGTGCTTTGACTCCCTCTCTTCATTATTTCTGCAGCACGCAAAATTTTATATATAATAGTTTAGTATACAGTAGTTGCTTGAACAATACAAATCTATTTTAACCCACTGAGATTTTTATAAAATCTTATCAAGCCATTGGTCCTGGGTACACATTACAGCCCGAGTCAACCTTTCTCAGATTTAAGTAATGTGGGGCTTCCTTCTAAAAGGGCCCTGATGGGCTCTGAGAGATGAATTAAAGAGGAAAGGGTGGAGAAAAGATATATTAAACATCATGTTTTCAGTAAAAAAAAAAAAATTTCTTATAGTGGTTCTTAACTAATTAAAACAAAAGTTTGGGGAATAAATTCTCTATGCTTATTGTCCTTATATTAATAAAAGCAAATGTACCAATCAAATAACAAAATTAGAAAGCCAATAACATTAATTTTTTTTTTTTTTTTATGGTACACGGGCCTCTCACTGTTGTGGCCTCTCCCGTTACGGAGCCTGTGCTCCGGACGCGCAGGCTCAGCGGCCATGGCTCACGGGCCCAGCCGCTCCGCGGCACGTGGGATCTTCCCGGCCCGGGGCACGAACCCGTGTCCCCTGCATCGGCAGGCGGACTCTCAACCACTGCGCCACCAGGGAAGCCCGAATAACATTAATTTAATATAACAAGTGACATTGTTTTGCTAAGACTGAATCACTCTTTGGTACAGATTTCTGTGGAGCAGGTTTTTTGTAGTTGAGAATGCTTATACTACACTATATTTGTGATGACTCAATTTTCTATCACTTTTTTCTGCTCAAATGCCACAAACACTTTTTAGAGTATGCCATAACATGACTCATTTGTCAGAAATATTAAGGTTCTCAATTCTTTTTACTCGTTAGCTTAATACTTGTCATTCAAATAGAATTTGAATTTTTAAATTTTAAATTTTAAATATGAAAGACAATTCTATGTTTTGGGCATCTCTATCATAAGGTGGTCATCAAGATGATCCAGAATGCATTTACTATATATATAACATATATATGTATATTATATATGTATGTATATAATATATATATATTCTTCAACCTGTGAATCCCCCAAATCATATATGTGTGTATTATATATATAGTACATGTACATATATATATATATGTGTGTGTATATATATATATACACACACATATATATACATGTGTGTATATATACTCTTCAACCCGTGAATCACCCCAAATCATGTCATCAGACTTTGTCTGATTCAACTAAAACTTACTTAATCTAAGTCTACAGATTCAGCTCAAGAAACACTTGCTTGTTCCTTTTGTATCAAAATGTCAAATATTCTCAATCCTTTATAAAAAGCTATACCTGATTGCATTCCCACAAATTACTATTTTAGATTCAAAAACTTAATTATTCCTAAATTTCTATTTCAAGCCTTCAGGTGGAAGTTAATTTAACAATATATTGTGGGTTTCTCTTTTCTATTTGAGCATATGGTTCAAGAATCTTATCATTCAGCTTGTGGCATCTCTGTATTTGAACTCATGTTCAGGTGTCTTTAGACTTTGTTGCATAACTGAAAGAAGTTGCAGTGCTTGAGACGTTTGATTCTTTCAGTCAACAGAAGATGATCTCCTTCCTAAATTTCCAAAATTCCAAAATTTCTTCTAGTTTTAGAAATTAGAAGAACAAATATCACGAGCGTCTCTTTTCTTTCTTTTGTGTTGGTGGAGCAGATGCTTTGGCTGTTTCACATCCTCTCTGCCCACGTCTAATTTTAGCTGCTGCTATCATGTTCAGTTTCCTGTAAACTCAGACTCACCTCATGCTGATAGCATCCACTATCTTGTATCTTTCTACTTTCTTGCTCAATGCCTACTCCAAAGCTGTGTGAACCTACTTGTGCTTTTTGGAAGTGTAGGGATATTAACACTCCCAGGGTGGCCCTCTATCAACAGAGCCCACAGATAAATGCTCCAGTACTTATCCTGTTTCTCAGGTGGACAGTTCTGTGAGTGTTCTAGGGAAGTTGAGCTCCTATCACCTAGAAAGCAAACTTGATTATTAAACCTTATATTGGTTCTTCTCCTCCCCTAATTTATTCCTCCTACTCCTTCATGCCTGTTCCAGAGATCATCTTCCATATAAATGACCTCAAATTAAGTCCTTGTCTGATGTCTGCTTTTGGGGAACCCAAATTAAGACAGATTGTTCCTTTATGAGTTTAAGGATGGACTACAACTATATTCATTTAACAGATACTTACTGAGGCCTACAGTGTTTCAGGCACCACTCAATATTCTGCTGGAAACGCAGAATGAAGAAAACAGACTAAGAATCCTCCATTTTTTGGAAGATTACACTGTAGGGCAAATCAGTTAAGGCTCAAAGTTTTTCCATAGTGAGTGAATTTAGATTAGGATTGTAAAGAGGCAGATTGGGTGGGATTTGAGAAAAGATTGGACAGAAAGATCCAGAATCTAGGGTAGTGGAGCCTAAGTCTGTTCTTCATACAGAGAGAGACAGGAAGCCACTAGATTCCTGGAGGGAGAGAGAGACAGTTACAATTTGTTAAAAGTTTGAGGTGGGCAGGGGCCAAACTCAAGCTTTGCCTCTGTCACTATTTTTCATAAGGATTAAGTCTAGTTAGTAAATAGGTACTTAATAAATAATTTTTGATTTACATACAAGTTGGCATTTAAGTCCTTGTTCTACAACTGACTTTGAACATATAATTTAACATCTCTGTACTTATTTCTACATCTATAAATAAGGATAATAACATTGACCTCATAGGATTGTTGTGCAGTGTAGATAAAGGATTATAAGTGAAAAGCACATTTTAAACTGTAAAGCGAATATGAAAATCAGTTGTGGGGTCAAAGTGTAAAAGAGTGTACCTACTAAAGTCCAGGCTAGCAAATACTCCTTTAGGTGTGCTGGAGAAGTTCAAGGCCTCATATGGAAGGCTCTGTGACTATGGAATTGGTCATATCTTGCTTTTTCCCCTGCAACTATCAATGCAACTAAGCACCTCAATGGGTCAAGCTCTTTGTTAATTTTGACATTTGGTACTATCAGGTGTTATCAGCTTGCTATGACTTATAATCCAAGCCTAATCATAAGTGGTGCTGAGGTTTTTGTTGACTGGAAATGTAAACACAAAGCAAGAAAATTGCCCTTACAAGAAAAAACGATATAAGGGTATTCTTTTCATTTGTAGACTGTGGCGGAAAAGTCTCATTGATGTCAAACAGCATGGCTCTATCATGATGCATATTTTCTTTCTTTTCTCCCCTGCGTGCTTGAGAATGCCAAGTTAAAAAAGAAAACCACATCCTTGTGAGCCATTGTCCTCAGAACTATTAGGCAAACGAATGAGTATTTCATAGACTTAACGTGACAATGAATTACACGTCCAAAGCAGGTTGTGTGTGTGGTTTAGCAAAACAAAATTAACAGTCATTCTAGGGAAGGACACTGCCACAGCTTTGGCATAATTAGGAATCATCATAATCAAATATAGGAAATTGGCACATCTGCTTTTCAGGCTGTTGATCCAACTGTGAGGCTGCCTGTGCGCACTGGCACAAGTGGTTCTGATGCAGCTCGATGTGTTCTGCAAAGCTGTCTTTGCATAAATATTTACATAATTTTCTCCAAACACCACTATAAGCAGTTGTTTTTTTATCACTTTTTCTCCCTTGGGTTATTATTTCTTCCCATCCCTACTCCTGATGAAAGAGTGATCACTTGTTATTCTGAAGATTTCTCTTTCTTCAGGGGAATTTTAGAGAAAAACCTTGAAACCTGAGAATTTTATAAAATAACCGTGAGATGGAGCAGTACCTTTTACTTGGTATATTTTTATAAGAACACAAAAAGAAAAACTACACTTCACCCAGCTGTGGGAGCACAAAGCAGAGAGGCAGAGAGAGAAGTTGGGGAAAGAATCCGCTCAGGGTTTGAGATTGATCAAAAACAGAAAGTCAGATGAGGTGAAGTGGAATAGCATGGCCTTAAAGAAGTCATGTCTCCACCCCACCCTCTATTTCCTTCAGTTATTAAAGGTTAAAAACGTCTCCTACAGAAGCATTGGTTGAGCTCTTTAACTTTTAGTTAATAATTTTGATAGTTTCCTTTTCCTTCAAAAGAGCTAAAAGATCTCTCGTCTCCTCCAGTTTTGATTTTCTATTCCGCATTTTTGAAACTACAATGTATTTTAAAACAAAACATCTTTAATCCTTTTAAAAAATCCAGTTTAAAAAAATCTACCATCTTCTTTATTTTCCAAGCATTGTTTTGCTTACTGATATGCACAAGTGTCCTATTTTTATTAATAACATCTAAATTGCAGCAATTAAAATACTTTAAATGTTCTAAATATTTATAAAAATATTCCTCCAGGGCTTCCCTGGTGGCGCAGTGGTTGAGAGCCCGCCTGCAGATGCAGGGGACATGGGTTCATAAAAAAAAAAAAAAAAAAAAAAAAAAAATATTCCTCCAATGTGTAAGGCCTGTTTTTTCTATTTTAATATGAACCCTTTTCTTTTGATGCAGACTTTTGCTGACATATCCCAGTGAGTGTGGGATTTGTACATTGGAGGGTGGTGTAGGATATATAACAAAATAATTGGGAGGTTTACACAGGGAAAGATATGTTCACTTTTCCTTACGAAATCATTAGACAGAGGCTACTTTTCAACAATTTGCAAATAGGAAAAGAAAAAAAATCCTAAGTAGGAACAGGTAAGAAAATTCCCTCAATCATATCCCCAACTACAACTTACATTGATATATAAATTATGAGATATTGGTAATTATCAGTTGTGTGGTTAGTTATGTGTATATATGAATGCTAGATTGTGAATGGGGTGCTTGTGTTAGGTGCTTATTTTAAACTTTTTACTGAGCTTTACATAGCTTAATTACAGAGTATAAATCACTTATTTTCAATGAATCATTCTGTTACATTAAACCATATTGAATCATAAAAACCTTTACAAGTAATATTAAAAAGCATTTTAGGGCTTCCCTGGTGGCGCAGTGGTTGAGAGTCCGCCTGCCGATGCAGGGGACACAGGTCCGTGCCCCGGTCTGGGAAGATCCCACGTGCCGCGGAGCGGCTGGGCCCGTGAGCCATGGCCGCTGAGCCTGCGTGTCCGGAGCCTGTGCTCCGCAACGGGAGAGGCCACAACAGTGAGAGGCCTGCGTACCGCAAAAAAAAAAAAAAAAAAAAGGCATTTTCCTCTTTTCCCTCTGTCATTCTTAGAGCATTGTTTTTTATTCCCATGCTTGTTTCCCCATGGAGCCCAGGTAACTGCTGCAGCATCAAAAAACACAAGGAAGACAAAGGGTGAGACCTGGGCTGTTGGATATCCTCCCTCCCCTGCCCCTGAGAACCCATTTCTGCTCTTTTACTCTCTTTTCTCCTAGTATCGTCTTACCCTTATCTTGTCACTCCTCACCCCATACTTTGTCTCCTTTCAGTTTTCCAGATGAGCTGACAAATCCATGTCAATAAATGGGACCACTGGTTGCTTTCATTTTGCCTGTGGAGGATTCTAGAAGTTTAAGTACTCGAAATGAGCCAATGAGTCAAAGTCAGATTTAGGAATAAAATCAAGTGTCTACCATTTGATTCATAGTTGTCTTGTGCTAATAACTCATTAACTTTTTTATTACTTTATAATTTAAGTAGAATGTTTTTCTGTGATGCACATATACACCTCTGGATATTTTAAAACCTTAAAAAACCTGACATATGAATGGTGGTGGCGGTGGTGTGTGTGGACAAATCATTCTTGTCCATCTATTAACAAGATGTTAAGAGTTTTAAACTTTCTCTTTCCTTCTAAATCTGATAACTCTGGATTTTTCCTTGTTTAGTCCTGGGATTAAAAACCTATGTTATGTCTTTAGTTAGTCATGGTTGTGATCTGCTTTAACAGCTGACGAATTGTCAACAACTTCTTTGATCATATCTAATCTCACTATCAGCTAGCAATTTAAAATTTATTTCTGATTGCATTTACCTATGGCAAGACTTTTTTAAACTCCACGTATGTCTTATAATATTTGTGTTTTATAATATAGTTATTATCATTCCTATCTCTACTTAAAGTTACTCTGAAAATATATAATACATACTTCAAAGTCTGAGCAAGTGTTGTGTGGTAAAAAGAGCTCTTTCCTGGGAGTCTAGTGTTCATGTCCAGGAGCTCCAGTTTCTTATCTGTAAAGTGAGGAAATTGGACTAGAGAAAATTTTAGTCGGCATTTATTGAGCACCTATCATGTGCCAGAAACTGTTGTAGGTGCTGGTGAGAAAAAGAGATTATCAGTTCAAGCTTATGATACTGTTTGGAGAAGAATCAATTCAAAATATCATAAAAAGTGTCTATTAGGAAATGCATAGAGTACTAAGGAACACAGAGGGTGCATTTATCTTCCTCCAGAGGGAGTCAGGGAGAACTTCTTGGTGTAAATTCTGTTTAAGATGAGAACAGAGGGGAGGGATAAATTAGGAGATTGGGACTGACATATACACACTACTATGTATGAAATAGATAACTAATAAGGAACTACTGTGTAAACAAGGAACTCTACTTAATACTCTGTAAAGGCCTATATGGGAAAAGAATCTAAAAAAGAGTGGAGATATATTTATGTATAACTGATTCACTTTGCTGTACACCTGAAACTAACACAACATTGTAAATCAACTATACTCCAATAAAAATTTTAAAAAAATAAAAAAGATGAGAACAGAGAATAATAAGTAGCAGTAAGACAAAGAGAAGTATTTAAGATAGAAGTCCCCAGTGGTAAAAATGCTATTTTGGGGTAATTTCAACTGCATTTATATAATAGTTGAGAGGACAGAATTACTTACCTTTTAGAAATATGGAACTTCGGGCTTGATCTGTAATGAGAGATTCTTAATTATTTTTAATTTCCTGTTATATTTTTCTTCTTCAAGAGCTCCCTCTGGGCCTGCTAGTTCAGAAGAGGAATATTTGTAACATGAGCTACATAACTGATATAATAGGATGTTCAATCTGGAAAAAATCTGCAAGTTTAATCAGTCCAGCCCCCTTACTCTGCAGAATGTGTCTTTAAGGCAGAGAGATTAAGCAACACATCTACTAAATTTTCATAGCTGATTAGTGGTTGAGTTTGCATTAAATGTAGTCTCTTTCCTGGTTTAGTGGTGGTTCTCCTATCTCAGGCTGTCTTTTCATAACATGATGATAAATAAATGGACATTTCCATAGTATTTTATATTCAGGTAACAGTAGAAGAAAATTATAAAAAGGAAAAGAGGTGGAAATGGAATGATACATTTTCTGTTTGTTTGGTTTCGTTTTGGTTCTCTGGTTAGTGGTTTCACCATTGTGATAGTTACAAATGTGTCTCTAAAGTTTAAAAAATGGACCTATCCACTCTTGTTTTCTTCAGGACACATTTTATTGTTAATTATATATCTATATATCTGTGCTAGTATTTTAAATGAGTAATAAATATTTTAACCTAGAACAGTTAATATAAGTCTAAATTTCTCTTTTCATAATGATGCCTGATTTTCTGGTACTATCTGTTTCTGTAGTTACAGATTACTTATACATTCTTACATCAATTTGGTTGGTCAAATACGACAGTGGTTAAGAGTTTGGGTTCTGATAAAATTATTGATTAATTCTGGACTGAGTATTTATATTAGATGATTTTAGGCAAGTAGTGTAACTATTCTCTATGATTCTATTTCTTTATCTGTAAAATGGAGATGAGATTGTGATGAGGATTTAGTGAGATAGTTTTTGTAAAACATTTAGCCTAAGCTTAGAACTGTTATGTCGGTTGCTATTATTGCTGTGTTTCATAAAAGTCAAGGTCTCAGTATAAATCACGGTTGGAGGTGGTCTCCAGAAACACTGCTTACAGAAGTACTTGACAAAGCATATAAAAAACAAAGTTTTACATTTGTGGAATGGATCAAACTAATTTTGATATTGATGTTACCACTGCTGTTGCTGGAAACCAGATTTAGTTTATGGGTCCTGGCTGCCAGATGAATGAAGCAGAGAGCCAATTTTGTATAAGTGGGCCCCACATGACTCCTGGGAGTGTCCCTAATGTGAAGAAGGCATAGTGTGTTACAGCTGCCAGGAGTGACATTATCCAGATAGCTTGGCTCGACCTGGTCATCCCACCCTATTGGCAGCAGGACAACTGTGAGACACAAACAGCCCGGGCGAGGCGAAATAAGCCACTGGGGAATGTGGGAAGGGGATGCAGAGAGCTTGTGGAAGGACAAGAACAAGGAAGAGGTTTGGGCAAGGTTGTGATAAAGTAAAAACTAAAGTAGATCAACCCCATGGGATTCCAAGTGGGAAAGGTAGAATAATATTTTTGAGATATTAATCAAGTTTTTGTTGGCATTTCCCATTCCCACTGTCCTTCCTCTTAAGCTCATCTTCCACCCTCTTCCTCTTTGAAGACTGAAGCTGGTTGGCACATGCCCTGTTGACATGACACTGAGGACCAGATTCTATCTGCCCATCCTCCACTCTTTCTGCATATATGAATACCTTGGTACTGAAGAAATCCCTCTGATTGTAGGTGCATCTTGAAAAAGGGTGTGGGTAGTCACAAGGATTGACTGAAATTGTTTACTTTTTACCCCAGTAGAAATTAGTAGTTAGAACAACAGAAATAATATTAAATTCTTGAACATCTTGATTTTGAGCATGAGATTCAAATGTGAAACATATACATTATATATAGTTTTCCTCTTAAATTTCCAGTTTCTATCCAAAGTAGGCATTAGGTAAAATATCTTAAGAAAGATTCATATTTTTGCGATACTTGTGAATAAGGAAGTACAAGGAAGTTTCTCACGAGGATTTCACTGCTGTTCTTTTTTTTTTTTAAGAAGATGTTGGGGGTAGGAGTTTTTAGTAATTTATTTATTTATTTTTACTGTGTTGGGTCTTCGTTTCTGTGCGAGGGCTTTCTGTAGTTGTGGCAAGTGGGGGCCACTCTTCATCGCAGTGCGCGGGCCTCTCACTATCGCGTCCTCTCTTGTTGCGGAGCACAGGCTCCAGACGCGCAGGCTCAGTAGTTGTGGCTCACGGGCCTAGTTGCTCCGCGGCATGTGGGATCCTCCCAGACCCGGGCTCGAACCTGTGTCCCCTGCATTAGCAGGCAGATTCTCAACCACTGCGCCACCAGGGAAGCCCTCACTGCTGTTCTGTATAATCACGAAGCCAATATTGATGCAATATAATTCCATTTGAAAATAACAACGACAATAAGACCTGAAACTTTCTTGCTGAACTGAACTAAACCTCTGTCTGAGGGATAGGTCTTTGTGTTCATTCTTTCAACAAACATTTACTGAGCACCAGTTTTCGATCAGGCACATGCTTGGCACTGGGGATTTACTGACAAGCACAGATTTACAGAGAAGCTAAGAGTCTACGTGAAATCGTGACGGGAGTATGTTCTTACAAGTAATTTTCACATAAGGTTATTTAATCATAGACTTAAGTGGAAATTGGATAATCTATAATTTCCTCTCTTAATCAACATTCTCATTCCCTAAATAGATTTGGAGAAGGCCAGGATACTGAGAACACTGTGGGCAAGTGTGTTCTCATTGGTTCATCTGGCTTGCTAATTCAAAGTATAAGACCTCACCTCTCAATTACTCACTTAACATTCCAGTACATTTTTGGAACAACGGATAATTTTGGAGGCTGCCAAGCAGATGGACAAATGGTAACTGACTTAGCAGATCTAGGAAAGCTGAAACCTAAGCTTACCAATAGGCTAATTAAAACTGCTGAACCCTGGAATTACTCCTGAATTGAAACCACAGGTGCTTCTGAAGGTGAGAATGCAGGGTGGGGCTGAAAGCAAGGGAATAGGTTGACAGTGTTGTGTTATAAGGAGGAGCTTCCATTCCCCCTATTCTATCTCCTCCCCAGGCAGAAGCCTGCAGGTTAACTGGTTGAACCAAAGATGTTTTGCTCATAGAGATTCCAGATACAGTTAAGAGTGGAGAGGAGATACCGTAATAAAGATCGGGAAAATGTGAAAGTCTGCATTATGAAAAATGAGACTCTCAGAACCCTTTTCTATGGGGTTCTTAACATACAGAATACTGGAGGCCAAACTTATATTCTTTAGGCAGGAGACTGTAGGATTCTTCTCTGGGAAAACACAGCCCATGGGGAAAAAACAAAAAAAAAACCCTATAGATATTACAGCTCTTTTGGAAAAATAAGGGGAGAGAAATATCTACATGCAAGGCAGTGATATAAGGGAGTTAAATCTCTCTCTTATTAGCATGTTTTCATTAGTGAAAAATCAGGGTATATCACAATAAGCATGTTATTTGTTATTACATAGTATTGGAAATATAAAGATAACACCAGAAGATGCTGCTAAAGTATTTGAAAGTGGATTTAACTATTTTCCTCTTCTTATCAAGGATTAGGAGTGGGGTAAGAAAATGAGAAAGAAACAGTGCTAATTCTAGTTAGGAAGAAGAGAGATATCTTTCCTAACTAATCTTTTGTTGACTTAACTCCTTTGTGGAACAAGGTGGCATATAAATAATTCCAAAGTATTTGCTAAGTACCTACAAGGTACAGGATACTAATTTCAATTATAAAATTACATAGTTGTTATATTTAATAAAAGTACTTTAACTTATATTCTTTCACTTTATTTTCACAATTACCCTGTAGAATAGGTAGGACAACACTTTACAGCTGGTTTTGTTAGGAGGTAAGAAATAGGGAGGGTGGTAAAAAAAAAAAAGGAAACTAAAGGAGTTGCTTAAACACTAGCATAGCTATGGAAGCAAGATAGAGATGATAGGGCTTCCCTGGTAGCACAGTGGTTGAGAGTCTGCCTGCCGAGGCAGGAGACACGGGTTCGTGCCCCGGTCTGGGAAGATCCCACATGCCGTGGAGCGGCTGGTCCCGTGCGCCATGGCCGCTGAGCCTGCGCGTCTGGAGCCTGTGCTCCGCAATGGGAGAGGCCACAACAGTGAGAGGCCCACGTACCACAGAAAAAAAAAAAAAGGGACAATAATTTTGTTATAGGTACCTCAGTGTGACCATTTATTAATTTTCAGTGAAAAGTACAACTGCCAAATGAGTTTTAAAATACTGCTATCACCTGGTATGCACATCCTCTCCCCTGTAAAAAAATGTTTCCATGGAAATTCAAATTGGTTGGTAGAAATGCAATCAGAGCATAGCTATGGGATGATTTTCATGGCTGATATCATCAAATTTTGACATGTGATGTCCCTCAACACATGGTCAGGCGATATTTGCCAAGCAACTGGAAAGTCCATGTCAGATGGCCAAGTCACCTTCATCTCTGGGTGGTGCTGAAACTACACTGACAGAACTGTGTTATTTGACTTCATGCAGACCATCTGGTGACACTTATTCTTCAGTGATCTTTCAGTACAGTTGTTTAGGTTAAAGCCTTCCCTTATATCAAGCCACATTCCAGTCATGCCCTTTAATGAGTATCACATATTTTAAATAATTGGAAAACTCAGCTTGTGCAGAGATTTAGAATGAGTAATGTATCCAGAAGGTTTTCTGAGATACTTATAAGTGCATTACAAGAAAACCCAACAATTAATGAGAATGAACTTGAGTTCATTTTGATAAGATGAAGCTAAAGATGATTACTGGATTAAACAAATATAGTGTTAGAATCATAGGTGCTAGTGTCAGAATATAGAATGCACAATCTGTGCTGTTCTTTATATTATGTGTACATTTAAGATGCTATCAAACTCTTTTAATCACTATCCAATGTTAGAAGCTTTGTTTGTCTTAGCTAGTGAAATGTCACTTCAACAAAACCAAAAGAATTAAAAAAAATACCCACATGCTTGGAAAGCAGAAAATAGCAAAATGTGGGAAAAAAGTCATCTTTGTAAGGAAAGGTCGGCAGAAACATATGGATCCCAAGTGAAATTAAAATAAGGTTTCTGTACAGGCTAGATACTCTGGCAGATAACGGTGCTACAGGCCAGACAGAAGGTTCCCAAGGCCCCAGGCTGCTTTCTTACTTCTGCTCCACTGACGACTTTATCCAACATTATTTTGGTGATAACACTTGTTATACATCCTCTGGATCCTCAGATGCTAAATCATCCTATAATAGACTTTATCCAGGAAACCTAAAGGCCAGCCATATTTCATCATTTTTAAAGTTTCAGTGATTATAAAACAGCCATCTGTACATGTCTGGAAGCATATTTTTATTTGGGTTATTATTTGATAAGGTACAGACAACCCAATCTTCAATCCTCTCTGATGTGTCTATTTTTTTCAAGTCCATAGGAAATTTTGTTATATATTTTTAATTTATATTTTATTTAGTTGAAATGCAAAAGACTTCTTAAAGTCTTTTAACACTTTAAATATTTCCTAAAGAATAAGTAATTACACAAAATAACAAAGAATACGTTCACTGAAAACTATTTGACAGCATTATCTCATTGAAAAAAATTTTTTTGATTAAGCAAACTGCCCATATGATTAGAATTGGAGACCATACATAATCGTCCTATACAGAAAGCCCTCCTGGAACTTTCCATCTAAAGCACAGTCTTTTACTCTTGTTTAATATTAATGTATTACTAATTAATTTTTATCTATTAGATGCTTTTATCACCAACCAGATTCAACATAGGGAGAGAGTGAGTTAGATGCTACAAAAGTAGCTTTGAAACTCAGCCCTAGCCAGTAATCCCTTCCCTTAACCATAGACCTTTGAGCCTACATAGTTAAAAAGATCTGACCCTAAGCCACCTGCAACAGATGGCTGGCATTCTGCCATTAGATATTTATTCTTTGAGACTAATGCAAATATGCAAATATCGTTGGTCAGCTTGGAGATGGGTAGAAGGAAAGTTAACGCATTAAATATTTATTAGTGTTGCATATATTAGTGTGAATTTTTTTATCAGATTGTTTTGTCTTTATGAGGAACGCTTGAAGAACTTGTTTGTTTTGAACAAGAATTGCAGGAATGGGTAGTTTAATAGGAGCAAGTGAGAGAGTAGTTGAGATGGACCTGGTAGAAATGGGAGGGGGGATGGAAGTTAGGAGAGGGTTGGAGAGTGCTGCTTAGGGGTGAGCCATACTAATCACGTCCCCAGCAGGAAACAGATGAAAAACATTCAAACTGGGTAATCTAATGGAGAGGTGATTTCTAAAGGATGAGGTAGGAATAAGTCAGGAAGGAGTAAAATCTTGAGCTGTGCAGAGAAATTTGCCTCACAGAAGCTGTGCCCTTTGATGCAGAGACCCTGCAGAACAAGGGCAAGGCATCATGGAAAGAAAACTACACAGGGCATCCATCAAAAGACTTGCCCTTAAGTCTCTGTTCTTCAGTGTACCAGCTAAGTCTTGACTCTCTATGCATCGGTATTCTCATCCAGAAGATATAGTACCTTTTCCAGAAATTCATTGTCAGATGGTATCATTTATATAAAAGCTCCAAATACAGAGCCCTACAGAGAAGGAAGGTTGGAAGAAATGAATGTTTAATCTCAAAGATGTAGACATAAAAGGCACAGGTAAAAGGAAAGGAAGACCTTCTTTAACTGAGGCAGGTTTTAAGGTTAATATATGGAAGGTGATTAATCTATATATATGTGCTCACAGACAAATGTTTCAGAGATTTCTTTGTATAAATACGGATCAATAAGTCAGCAAGTTAGAAGTAGTTAGAAATAAATTAGAAAGAGGTGAGTGGACAAATAGGGAAAGGGAAAATATCAAAAAAAGTCCAGAACTTTTTCCTGAATCATTAGGATCAAGAATATTAAATACGTATTTTGCTAGTAGAGGTCTTACTAAAGAGAGAGCCAATAATGCAGACACAATCACAAGGTTCATCCCCACGTGCACTGGAAACGGAATAACCCATAGCTTTTAGCAAAAGGGTGATTGCAAACATTTTGTCATACTTCTTCAGAAATTTATTTTACACTCAGATACACACTTTTAGCCTGCACTGTTAACTCTCTTAGTAAGCCACAGCAAGGAGACTTAGAAATGTTTTTTTTTTTCTTGTTTCCCTGTGGAACTAGCTTTCAGTTTTAAATCCCGGCATAAAGTAATATATGAAGAATGTCAATGCACTTTACCTCTTACAAGATACTCTTGTAAGAAAAATGGCTAGTTAAAAGGGATGATACACTTCTTAAGTCAGCATCAGGGAAAAGAGAAATTTTTTGTTTGATCTCATGAGTTTGGTATTGTGTTACCATATAACACGAGCGCAGTTTAAAATTCTATGTGAAGCTTTGACTGTCTCTCTCCGTTTTGACTGTCAATTCAGGGTGGAAAACCATTTTGTTAGAAGTGACAAGGATATGATGAATGGTGAAGATATCAACTTTGTTAGCATATTTTTTGGACTGCCACATGATCCTTCTTGTACTATATCATGTATGAACAAAAGAGCATTAATGCAAAGACTAGAAATTCAATGAGTTTTAAACTAATCACCTCAAGGTGCAATGAATTTATCTGTGATATCCTTTACATATTGATGTTTGTGCCTACTCGGGCTCCCTTGGTTTATATTCAGTATTTGTGCCACAGAAGGGAAATCATTAATGAGTGTCTTTAAAATGCAAATTTGTCAAGGTCAGAGTTTCAAAAACAGAAGCTTGTTGGTTGAACCATACACTGAATTTTATTTCTTTTTAGTAGTTGGTTAGAATATCAATCAAAATGTTGACTGTAATTGTTTAAAAATTAATTTATAAAAGTCATTTTCAGCCTTTTCTTTGTCTAATTGAGCTTCATGTGAGAGAAAAATCTTTTAGACAGAAAAGAGATGATCTGTATAAACAATACACATATTGTACTCTGTGGAACTGACGTCTCCCAAAGAATTTTGCTGTGAGCAAAATTTTTGTAAAGTGAATCTTGCTCCCTCCATGACTCTCCTTATAAAAGAGGGGCTACTCTTCTTGTGGGGGACACCTTCTAAGGTATCTTCCTGGTATGCCATCTCTAGGAAATGTCCTCTCACCACCAGGGTGAGGCCCTGTCTGTCGTGTGTCGGTTACATGTTCCTGCCTCTGAACTTGAGTTTCAGTCAAGGATGGACACCTGATCCAAACTAGACCAATACAACAAAACCTTCTTTTTTGGAAATTAGAAATTGGAGCCTGCATCTTCCAGATTAGACTCTAATCCCATCTATAAGTGCCATTACGCTCTGCTCTGGAGTTTCTATGGGACACTTTGTAGCTTAATGCTATTTCCTTTTGTCTTTCTTTAGTTCACCTTGGGATCCGTTACTATAACCAAATTTACTCCTTCCTTGGGGTGAACCCTATGAATGGAATTGAAGACTTTGGTTTAGAAATGTCAGGCTTGGGATTTCCCTGGTGTGCCAGTGGTAAAGAATCCACCTTACAATGCAGGGAACACGGGTTCAATCCCTGATCAGGGAAGTAAGATCCCACATGCAGCGGGGCCACTAAGCCCGTACACCACAACTGCTGAGCTTGCGCACCACAACTAGAGCCCACGTGCCGAACTACAGAGCCCACGTGCTCTGGAGCCCGTGCTACAACTAGAGAGAGAAAACCCGCACGCCACAACTAGGGAGAAGACTGCGTGCCTCAATGAAAGATCCCGCATGCTGCAACGAAGACCCAACGCAGCCAAAAATAAATTAAATAAATAAATTAAAAAAAATAAATCTTAAAAAAAAGGAGAAAGAAATGGCAGGCTTATTACCTACTTTCGAGACCTTCTGGGACCCTATTCCAACAATGAGATTTCCCATGTGCTGTTTCCTGCAAGCCTTCTCATCCAGTCTTCTGCACAGCTGCCAGTCTCCAGCTTTTTTCCCAGGCAGAACTTAGTTCCCGACTACATGTGTTGACTATTCCTCTGAGGCAAAGAAATTCCTTTCCCTTCCCATTCCTAAAAGTGTCATTCTTCTAATATTACTGTTAACTTTGCAGTTTTGAATCAACCTAGGCTTTAGTATTTCATTAAACACAAGATAAAAAGCAAGAAAAGAATACCAAATTTTATCTATTGTGAAAATAGTTTTAAGTGTTCTCATCTCCCCAGTGTCTTTCTTCTCTAATTTGTCTCACTAAAGCAACCTGGTTATCCTTCTTAAAGCAAAGCTCTGTTTGAACTCCTCTGGTGTTTAAAATTTATTACTGTCTCCACAAAAATGTCCATAACACGAAAAGGTTTTTATTGAAGGCCTAGGTTGGCAAACTTTTTCATTAAAGTTCAGATAGTAAATATTTTAGGCTTGTGGGACATATGGTTTCTGTCTCAGCTACTCAGCTCTGCTGCTGTTGTAGCACAAAAGTAGCCACAGATAATGTGTAAGCCAATGGGCATGACTGTGTCCAGTAAAACTTTATTTACCAAAACAGGTTGTGGGCAGTATTGACCTAAAGCCTTCTACGTATTGGACCTTATCCAGCTGGATTAGTTTTACTTTCTACTCTCTCCCTTCACACACTCAGGGCTCCAGTGACATTAAGTTTTTTCCGTGCCTGTTAGGTACTCTGTACATTCACTGCTCTGTGCTTCAGTTCCCTTGGATGGAGGCTGGAGTGGGGCTCAGGGAGACTGTTGTTTCTCCAAGCACATTCTCCGTAAGAGGTGACTTAACATTAACTTTAAGGTATCATGTAGTCATACTACTTGTTAAGAGTATGATGACAATACTCTAGAGAAAGCATAATAAAATACATGATTAAAACACAATACTAGTCCTATGAAACAGGTAAAGAATGTAATCACAGGGTTGTGCCTTAAAAAACATATGCTTGCTCTTCTACACATCTTAATCGATGATGCCATCTTTTCACCATCCCCCATCTTCAGACAGAAGCTGTTTATGCCTTTTCTTTCTGCAGACTTTTCTTCCCTTCATCTGGGCTAATCTTAAAAGCACTACCCATCTTTCAAAATGCAGACTAAACGCTCTGCCCTCCATTGATCCAGATCTTTCCAGCTATGAGTAATTTCTCACTCTTCGGAATTCCTGTTATACTCCATCACATCATTTTAATCTTGGTATTATAGTTATTGAATTATCTTAGTTCAATAACTAGAATATCTCACTAGAGTATCTCTTAATAGACTCTGTCTTCCAAAGAGCACAGATCAGTGTTTTGCAAAGAGTGGGCATTACATATTTGTTTGATTAATAAATTTTAAAAATTTGTAAAAATGAATTTCTTCAAATTGAGACTCCCTTTATCTGATGAACAAGTGTTAACTCTGTAAAAAGATCAGGGTCAAAAGCAAACCTCTGGTTCACTAAACTTTAAAAAATATCCTCAGGCACTTGTGGTCCAGTGTTGGTGAACTTAAGCTGGTATTTTTGCTAGCCAGATTTGCTACATATGAAACCCATTGGCCATTTGGGGATTGACAACTTTCCTACTGCTCCTTTCAAAGAACCTCCCAAGAAAACTGGGATAGATAATCTAGGTGCCATATGTGCTGTTAAAATAAAGTTGGATATGCACTAATCAAGCGGTTTCCATGAGAAACGCAAGGACTCCAAAATATGAAAAATCTTTTAAATTGTAGTACTTATGGTAGGCACTCCAAATAGAAAAATTACATTTCAAACTTTTTTTATCTTAAAAAATAGTTTATACCACAGCTTAAATATCTTGGAGCAGAAACAATGTGGCTGTTTAAAATGTTATATAAACAAGTTTGGAAGAAGCAAAAAAAAAAAAAGTTTCTTTTTCATGTTGCCTACAAAGTCTTTAAATATAGTGCTTAACTTAAAAGAGAGATTTTTTTTTTTCCCACTTTTTGAAAATGGTGGAGACATAGGTATGGGGAGCCCTTCTCACACAACGGATTGCAGGCAAGGGAACAAGGATAGCCAAAATTGAATTGCCTCAGCTGAATGGATGGGCTAAGAACATCTTCATTTAGGTATCATCCCCAGGATAATTGTCTTTTTTATTTGTTTGTTTCTTTTGAGGAAGGTGTCATTCTTAGCTATAACTTGTTTTGTCTCCCTTCCGAGTTGTCTGTTTCTATCTATAGCCACTTCCATTCTTTGAACTTTGTTATTTAAAATTCTTACTTCTGTGTTCTTAGGAAAACTAAAAAGATTTGTATTTGTCTTACGATATCCTCCGAGAAGTCGATAGGATCTTATTTAAAAAAAAAAAAATCCATTATGTAAAAGTCTATTGATTTGCTTACTGTGAAGGTCACTTTTTTAGTTGAATGATTCTTTAAATTCTGTTGTGCTTTACAATTTTCAATTTTATGCTAAGTGAAATAAGTCAGACAGAGAAAGACAAACACTGTATGATATCGTTTATATGTGGAATCTAAAAAATACAACAAGCTAGTGAATAAAACAGAAAAGAAGCAGACTCACAGATATAGAGAACAAACTAGTGGCTACCATTGGGGAGAAGGAAGGTGGGAGGGGCAATATAGGGGTAGGGGATTTTAAAAAAAGGATTATTGTGGGATTATATGAAATCATGTGTGTGAAACTTTTGAAAACTGTAAAGCACTTTTGAAAACTTTTTTTTTCAAGTCTAATTTCCCTTTTTCCTTCAGAATATCTGAGTTTACCAAGGAGAAGAATAATATCAAATGGGTGCAATGGATAATTTAAAGATTCACAATTTCTTCTCTTTTTTTCATTTATAACCTTTTATCATAATTATAAATGTCAGCAAAATGACTAATGTAAAGTTCACAGGGATTATAGAATATTAGGACTTAAAGTACTTGAAAACAGAATTTGGTCTAGCTAATCTAAATGAAATGAAATCTAGCTGAAGAAGGAGAGGGAAGCCTGGGCATTCATGAACAATTCCCCAAATACACGCCAGCACTGGGCTGGAAAGGAGCTGCTCACCCTGCTGAGATTAGGGAGGTGAACCCCGAAGCCACTGAATGAGCCTCACATGCTCCCTTCTGCACACAGCCTCTGTCATGACCTGCATGCGCTGCTGCCCGTCTCCTCAGGGAACTTGGTTCTGACCCAAAGTCTGGCATGAGCATATATGGGTGGATTCTAAACCGTGAGGAAAACCTGTCAGGGAGTTTAGGAAATGCCCATTTTTTAAACTCTTTCTAACAGGCAGAAAGACGTGCTAGAGGGGAGCTGGATCAGTGTTGAGAGAGTTTATTCAGTGTCCACCGTTTCAGGGAACTTTTCTCTTTTCTTTGATTCCCACCACTTCCCCAGCTGGGATGCTGATAAACAGCAAAATGACTAGAATTTGAAAACTGGCTTATGACTCAAGTTGTGTCAAGATGCATCATAGACCTACGAGAAGAATAACTATTTTCTCATTTCCTTATTTGTAACTTCCTTTGCTAGTGGTGAAAAGTGTGTTATTTATGTTTACTTAATTTATCTATCCCTCTGTATGTAATCACCTTCTCATCACCCCTGTTACCCTCCCCCAATCCTGATACCCTCATGCTTTAGGAGTTCTGACACTGTCACCACCTGCCACTCCCACTCAGACACTGACACTCTGTACTGGTTGCCACCTTGCCCTGGGGTGGCACTTTCTATAACCCATCTGGTCTCTGATACCCTATGCAGGTGACCCCTGATAAAAAGCCCTCCATGTGTTACATGGGTTTCAATATCCCCTGCCACGTGTTCCCCATTCTGAAACTTTCCTTGCCCTGCTTGGGTCCAGTCCGATCCCAGGCTGGTTCCCTCGTGCAAAATGTCTTTTCACACTGCTCAGGCTCTTATACCTGGCTCTGTGCTGCCCCACCCTTGCTCCAATATTCTGGACAGCTTGTCTTCCAGTGTAGACTCTCTTCTTGCTCTGTTCATGCTCTGACACCCTGCACTGGGGTGACCTCCCTACGTAGAAGTCTGTGCTCAGGCTCCAACTACTCCACAGTGGACTTCCTCCCCTGTACAGAAGTCTTCCTCCCCTCATTTAGGCTCAGAAACCTCACACTGGGCAACACCTGCTCTACACACACACACACACACACACACACACACACACGCACGCACAGGTAACCTCCTCACCTGGCTGGTTCTTTGACGACTCATGCTGGGCCACTGCCCTCCCACGTGGATATCCCCCTCACACTTTTTTGGCACAATATTCCATGCCAGGCTGCCCTTCCCTGCAACAGGGGAACACTCTTCACTCCGGTTGGCCTCTGACACCCTGCCCTCAACTACTATAGCTTCTCTCCACTAGGAGGCCATTTGCTTGGCACCACATAATGGCTTTTGACCTGAACTGTTCAGTAACAGAATGCAAGGGAAGAGAAAGAGGAGATAGAATCTGGCACCTGGAACATGGTGTCAGGGAAATGTGGTACAAAATGAGGCAAGTCCGAAAGGTATAATTGTGTATATGGGGGCCCCGGTGACTATCATGGTTTCTCTGGAGCATAGAGTACATTAGGGGGCTTAACTTGTTATAGGTGAAGATACAGAGCTAATTTGTAATGCTATCGTGGAGGGCCTTAAATGGTTAGGAAATGGTATCTCATTGGTGACTATTAGTTAGGCGATGAGTATGCTTGGTTTTGCACTTCAGAAAAATAAATCACAGCAAAGTGTGTAGGAGGCGTGGGACGACAGAATATTATTAGAATAATTTCACTACGAATTGAGAAACTGACCTGGACCAGGTCTACTCTAGAGGGCAAGAGAGGAAGAGATGCCCTCACAGGACTTTATCATTCCAGGATGCCAGTCTGAGCCTGCGCTGGTTTGTGAAGGTCTGAGGTTGCACATGAGATAAGACGTTCAGCAAACAAGCTGCCAGGTGTTTGGCTTTTTGTGGATGTTCTGGTTGCTGGAATTTGACTGCTGGCAGCTCACTGCTGAGTCCCTCCTTATAATTGTCCTAAGCCAGAGGAAGCTGCCTTGCCCAACGTTATACTTTCTCTAAAGGGCAGCCCCGTTTAATGACTGGTCCACGAGGAGATACAAAACTCTGGCCCCATTGCCTCATTCGATTCAGGACAACTGTGAAAGGCCATTACGGGGGTTGGCTGAGGCTTCCTTTGCAACTGTTTCATGTTTCAACTTTCTCTCTGACTATTTCTGCTTCCCTCACCCCTCATGGGTTTTCTCCTGAGAGCATGACCCAATATACCTCCTGCAGGCAAATCCCAGAGTCTCAGGTCTGTTTCTGGGAAACTGGATTTAAAATACCCCCAATCTGGGCTTCCCTGTTGGAGCAGTGGTTGAGAGTCAGCCTGCCGATGCAGGGGACACGGGTTCGTGCCCCGGTCCGGGAGGATCCCGCATGCCGCGGAGCGGCTGGGCCCATGAGCCATGGCCGCTGAGCCTGCGCGTCCGGAACCTGTGCTCCGCGAAGGGAGAGGCCACAACAGTGAGAGGCCCACATACTGAAAAAAAAAAAAAAATACACCCAATCCCAAATGCAGATGTTAGTAACCATTCTCTGTCGTTGGCTACATTCCCTGTTGGTCATACATAGAGATGTTAACTTAGAAGTAATTGCGCCTTCCTAGAGCATTTTGTTGACTCTCAGGAACTAGTTCAGACATTGGGGAAATCTAATTCTTTAATGACTATACTGACAGAGTTTAAATAAGCTTTGTCATCTATAGGTAGATTTATTATCTTCCTGTGAATCACGGTAGTTATCACATAATGAATCACTCTACAGATAACGTGGCTATGAATCACTTCCAGTGTGGTACTGTACTTCCAGGAGAGCCACGTTTGTCACTGTGGATGTCATACGAAGTTATCTACTTGTAAATAATATAGATTATATGATTTTTTACACATGAAGTATACGTTTATTTTTATTTTCCTGTGTCTATTATTGTTGCTTATTTGTCTCTTCTGTTTGTTCATTGTTGGGGTCAGGGGAGATAGAAATAAATTAATGACAGGTTATTGGAAAGATGAACTCCTGAGAACAGGGGTATAAATTTTATTCTTAGAATATTACCAGATACATAGTAGATATCAATAAATACTTGTTAAATAAAAATCAGTAAATAAATAATTAAATAAAATTTAACATGAAATCCATAGGAGCTTTGTGGGTGCAAGAGGTGGGCAATGATAGAGGGCCTAGTGGACACTTTTAATCATCAGGTTAATGATGATTAATGATTAATCAATGTCAAGCTATTCTAACTGCATTAAACCAAGTTTAAAGTGTTTTTGGATTTATTAGCATATTTTATGCAGTAAGGTGATAAATTCTACTGTTGAACTAGAAGTTTGGTTTGATACAAAGAATAACTTTCAAAGAGTAGGGGCTTGCACGGATTATGAAGCAAAATACTTCAGCAGAAATGCAAATAATTTGATAAAATACAAATATTTTAGGTTTATTTATCTAAATAATTCAGTGTAACCATCCCCCTCTGCTTCAAAAGCGGCATTCCCTATCCCATCCTATCTTGATTTAAAATAGAAAGTTAAACAGTGTTCCAGCATGTCTGTAATGGTACAAGTCAGTTGGAAGGCTTACCTGGCCGGTGTCCAGCTGACACAATGCCCCGAGTCCTCTCACCTGAGACAGGGGAAGAGAAAATGTTGTTGTTGTGACTGTTCCTTCTTTATGGCTTGTGGAGATTCCTAAGTCTGCCCTTGCTTTCACCTTCCCTCATTATTGCTTAGAAATAGTGTGGCCAAAAGCGTCCTTCAGGACAGGGGTCCCCAACTCTGGGGCCGTGGACTGGTACCGGTCTGTGGCCTGTTAGGAACCGGGCCGGACAGCAGGAGGTGAGCGGCGGGCATATGAGGGAAGCTTCATCTGCCGCTCCCTGTCGCTCTCCATCACTTTCATTACCGCCTGAACCTCTCCCCCTGTCCCCCCAACCCCGTCCCGCCACCCGTGGAAAAATCGTCTTCCAGGAAACTGATCCCTGGTGCCAAAGAAGGTTGAGGACTGCTGCTTTAGGGACCATCCCAGGGACTGCCCCAGTTTTAGCGCTGAAAGTCCCATGTCACTGGACACCCCTCAGTCTGGAACAAATTGGGACAGTTTTGTTGCCCAAGTAATTAATGACCTTCCCACTAATTTATATTAGATGAAAGTGATTTGATTAATTATTGGTCCGTGCTAGGTGAGGCCACATCCCTGCTTTGCTGTAGATCTTATATGAGCAAATGAGTGAAATGATAGAAGTTCCAGAACTGGGCAGAATTAATTACCCAAACAAACAAACAAAAGAAAGGTAATACACTTTGGTATGCCAATCACCTCTGCTGGCCTGGGTCAGGAAAGAAAAACTGAATGAGAGGAGTCTAGGAGGGCCTAGGGATTATGAGGAAGAACAAGTTTTAAGTCCAAAGTATTTTGCTTTAGTTTGGGCCTAGCACAAGACAGATCCTTAGACTAGTGTGTGGAGTCCCAGAAGCTGAGCAGAAAAGGAGTCAGGAAGCTGGGGGAAAAGGAAGCCAACGTGAGTTTACAATACTTCCTCCTGAGGATAGAGTACATGGTTAGCATTGTGTCTCATATTTCTTTACCTTCTATCCCCTCTTAACTTGAAACCATTTGTCATTACTTTTTGGCAGATTTTTTCCCCCTAGATTTTATTCGGTCAGGTACTGATATGATATTAATTGGTAAAAGTATATGCTATCTTGGATTCTGTCTTCATTAAAACTAAAGCTGAAAATGAAGACCAGTTTTAACCAACAGTAAATAATAAAAACCTTGAAAAAAGAAAAAAACTTTAACAGCCGTTAACACAAGTTTCCTGAAAATGTCAGCCTGTTTCAGTTTTGCTGTGGGAAGTCAAAGAAATTAATGTATCTACAGTTGGCCCTAAATTTGAAATGAGAGGTGGCACCATATCCCTTGAGGCCTGATGGCTGCAGAAGAATCAGAGTTTCAGAACCTTAAGAAGATATGAGACCAAGGAGCACAGAATTAGGATCCTTATAATGGAGCCATCCCTCTCACTGGACTTTATTTCTGGAGCTCAGTTACTTGAGAACAATGGAGGATTTGCATTTCTTTTTAACAAAAGTGTAAGTTATCTTCCACTCAATCAGCCACTTGCCCCATCAGAACCCTCCCTACCCCCCTATCAGGTAAAAAGTGGTGGATCCAATGGGTGATAGTGGAATTTCCATCCCTAAGTGGCAGACATTTCCAAACTGGGGATCTACCTGTATTTATTGAAGCTCTCATCCATTCATATCTCTCAGTTCAGCCACTATAGGGGTGATGGTCCAAGGTACCATTTTATTGTGTCCTGATCCCGCAGTAGCCTCCTGACCGGTTTTCCCGCTTTCATTCTTGCTGTCTCCAAATTCAGTGTGTCATATCAGCTAGAATGATCTTTGAAAAACATAGATCATATCACTTTATCCTATTCTCCACCCCTGGAACGCCTTTAATGGGCTCCAGTAGCACAATATAAAATATCTGAATTCTTTACCACAGTTTACAAAGCACATAGACTAGTCCCTGCCTAGTTCTCTTACTTCCTCTTTCACACAGAACTCTAGCCACACTGTTTTTCTTTCTGTTTCTTGAATGTTCTAAGCTAATACTTATGGAAAGTTGGAGCAGCTGGGAATGTTTCCCCCTCTAGTTCTTGGAATGGCTACCTTCTTTGTGTTAGTCATCTAGCTGGTCATTCTCTATCATATTACCATATATTAAATCTCTGCAAACTACCTTCTAATACAGACATTTACTTACGTATTTTTGTCTGTTTTTCCTCCTCAACCAGACTGCAAGCTTCATGGAAACTGGGGCTTGTCATCTTGTTCGGAGCCTTAACTCTAGGTCCTAGAACAGTGCCTAGCACATAGTAGGTACTTAATAAATCTTTGTTAAAGTGGCAGGTTTCTATCCTCAGAGAGCTTGCAAATCTGGTTGTATGTCAAAGATTATGTAAATGAAAAGTTAAATACGCAAGACAACCAATAGAATTGCTAAGACAATATGTGATTAGGTAGTAAATGAACTTTTGATCGTAAAGCCTTGATTTAATTCAAATGAAAAGGAGGAGGTGACACTTCACATTACTGTCAATTATTGGTGTTTATACCAGTGAGATTGGTAGCTTCTAAAAGCCAGTTTCTGTCAGGGGAAGGCAGGTGTCACAGGTGTGGTGGGGGAGGAGGGAGGGAATGAAAAATGAATAAGCAGAGAATCCGAACACCTGCAAACTTTTGCTCCTGCACAGTTTGGCAAGGGTGGCCTAGCTTGCTGCAAGATGCAATGCTTAATATCTGGAGCTTGAGATAAATGACAGTGGGATGAAATATTTTGAGGTACAACTGTCCACTGCTGAAGAGTTCA
>NW_020174050.1:7639532-7695049 GCF_003031525.2 Neophocaena asiaeorientalis asiaeorientalis | reverse complement strand
GGGGCATCGCCTCTCTTGGGATGGCTGGACTTCAGTTTCCCAAACCACGGCGAGGACTGCTCTGCACAGCTGCTGAAATAGGCCGAGGCTGCAGGATACATGGAGATGTTTAGTTTCTAGAGGACATCTGTTTTTCTAAACTACGTATCCCCTTTCCAAAAACTGACAAGCGTTAGTCATCTTCAGCTCGGCACGAACCCACAAGCGTGCGTGTGTGTGGCTCGGCGGCCTTCGGATCAGGCCCCGCCCTCGGGCGCACACTGACACTGCGAGCACCCGGCCAGATCGCGCTTTTGGCCTGCTGTGAGTGGCTTCTCCGGAGCCACCAGTCCCGGGGCCAGTTCAGCTTCCTCCCCTAAAGGGGACCGCCCGGCTGCGCTGTGCCGGAGTGGAGTACGAGGAAGAAAGTTTGGAGTGCAGAGCGGAGTTGGGCCGCCGGAGGAAGGGAACCAGAAGAGAGGGGTTTCCAGTCCAAGTTTGCGCGGCGGCGGCCGCGTCCCGGGGGTGCCTGCCCCGCTTCGCGCTGCAGCAGCCGGAATCGAGCCCTCCCGGCGGACTGGAACTCTCGGTCCGGGTTCCAGGCGGGCGCTAGAGGCTCGACCAGAGGCCGGGGAGGAACTTCTCTTGCAAGCTGTCGCCGAGGGCCCTTATTGTCTGCAGGAACTCTCCGGAATCGGGAGGTGGAGGACTGGATCGCTCTTCCACTGGGATTCGTCAAGAGTTCCGGCGGCAGCTGCGGCGGTTGCGGAGTCTCCCTTTGTCCTCCTAGGACCTCCCTCCTTCCCGGTCTCCCTCCTTCTGTCAGTTAGTAGGTCCTGCTGACCCAGGCGCCGGCGCCCTAGCTGCTCGCAATCCCCCACCCCAGGGTGCGTCCCTGGTAACTCCTACCACCCTAGCGTCGCCACCGAGTCGAGCAGAGGGGGCTGCGAGCAGGAGGGAGTCGCAGACCCCTGGCCGCAGGATGGTGGCGGGGCTCTCCCCGGCGCGCAGTCCCGGGAGCTGGCTGGTCCCCGGGCTGTGGCTGTTAGCTCTCAGCGGTCCTGGGGGGCTGGTGAGCGCCCAGGAGCAGCCCTCCTGCCGTGGAGCCTTTGATCTCTACTTCGTCCTGGACAAGTGAGTGCGGGAGGGAGATGCAGGGTCTTCTGGTGAGAGTGGCACTGGGTAGTGAGCTGTGGCTGGGGAGGCTGAGATGTATGTGCGACCTGGGGAGGGGTGTGGGTAACCCGGTGATGGGTGCCCTGTTGCTATCTCTGTCCGAAAAGCTAGCGCTTTCGGATCTTTGCGGGCTGCGGGGTGATAGGAGGATCCCTGAGCTGCTAGGCTCGCTGGGAGATGGGTAGTCACTGCTGGCCAGTTGTGGAGTTTCTTGGGAAATGGGAGTGCGGCCACTTGGGATAGCCTTCTGCGACCCTGTAACCCAGACAAGACTCTTTCTCGGTCCCTCTGTCCTCAGCGCCTCACGCTGGTTAGAGTTTGCCTGGTTTTTATCCTGATCACAGTGCTTTCATTGTAGCTAGGCAAAGTCTAGGGTTAACATACCCAGTGTGGTTTACATTTCCTTCTAAGGAAGGCTGTGTTTATTTTGAAGAGCTGGGATCCTACTCCAAACAATTAGCAGGCAGGTGGTCCCTGAAGATGGGTTGACTTCCTAGATTCTCGTAGCACCTAAGTTTCAGATGCTGACGCTGTTACTTTGCTTGAAGAAGAGATCAGATTAGGCCCCAGTAAATGTGTTGCTTTTATGATCAGTTCAATTTCCTTTTTCAGGTCTGGGAGTGTGGCAAATAACTGGATTGAAATTTACAATTTTGTCCAGCAACTTACAGAGAGATTTGTGAGGTATTTCTCCCACTTTCCATTTCTAAGCAGGGGAGTTTAATGCGGAGGGAAGTTGGAAACCATTTGCAGGGAAAACCTTTACTGAAATGTTGATTTTTAAGTGCCTCAATGTCTTATCACACACATGCTGTTATTAGGACAGCCCTTCAGTTGTTGAGGGCTTTTTTCAACTGGATCCCAGAAACTTGGCTCAGGCTCTGGGGAAGTATCTTCAGATACGATTACAAATGTCTTTTCCTTTCTGAATTTTCATCTGTTCTGAATTTCAGTTATGCTTTCTCATAATTTACCACATTAAAAATTTTATGCTAATAGTATCCATAACATATTTTCCTTTCCACACAATTCTTAGCATTGTTGAGGTCCTCATTAAAAAAATAATAAGTATTGGTAAACTTCAAATGAACACGTTAATAACCCACTACCAGGAAAGGCACTTGTGTGTTTAAAGAAACGACTGTGTTTACGCAATATGTGGGCGTGTGGTTGGTTTAAAATTTAACTGTTCTATATATGCAATAAGCCTTACTAGGAAAGATTGGTTTCTCTCCTATAAAAAGCATAACAGCTATGAAATCCAGCTTACTCTCTTATTTAGAGGTAACCAGGAATTAGTGGCATCCCTATTTAAAAATAACCGTAGGACACTAGTCTTTTGAGGCTTTTTTTTTCTCCTTTTTTTTTTTTTCAGAAGAAAAAATGCAATGAGCAAATGCAAGTTTATCCAGATAATGGAAAGGACATGAAAAGGAGCTGTATCATTAAATATTGCTTCTTTCAGTCTTGTTAGCCCAAATGTTTTCTGTAAAACAGGCTTGGATGATCAAAACATTTTGAAAGTCATGTTGCAAGTAACTTCAAACAATCTGTAGAGGCCTAGGCAATCCTTGCTTTTAGTTATTGGCAGCAGTAAGTTTATCCCTATAAAAATGTATGCTTGTCCATGTTTAATCATCAGTCTCCTGCTTAAGAAGCCAAATATAACACTCATTTCTGGACAAGGTCTGAGGTAAACTTGTCTAGGAGAGAAAAATAAACAAGGCCCTATATCCTTAAATGTCAAAGGCAGAAGAAAGAGTTGTTTATAAATTTTCTGATTTAATCCAAGAGTGTGCAGAGTCCCATAGATTTTGATCAAAAGCAGTGGGTCATTTCAGTATATTTCCAAGAAGTGGGGCTCTTATTTGGTCTGGTTTACAAATTGGAATTCTATAATACACAGTTCTCTGGTTCAAGTTTAGTTGCTCAGTTACTAACCAACAGTGCATTGCAGAAAGGAAATAAAGGGTGACTACTGAAGAGAATGACTTTTCAAATATGTATAACCCTTTGATATCATTCTGCTCTTCAGTTTGTAGGTCTTACTTTCACATCTTCAGTTTCAGATCTTAGTAAGAGTTGCATAGAGTGTCTTCGAAACTAGAACCGTTCTGTGAGATCAAGGCTTAAAGCTTAAAAGGTGTAGCTAACCAGGGCAGTTGTTGCCAACTGGAGTGTGATATTTGAGACTTGGAAAATTGAAAATGTCTAATCAAAATGTGATTTGTTCTTCTGTGTCACATTGCCCATGACACTCTTTAAGTAATCTTACTTCAGGATAAGTTCTGTATGAACTCCTTTTCATAGCTGTGGTAATTAAATCAAACGGACTGCTCTCCAGCCCTAAAATTGCTAATGATAATCAATCTGAAGGGATTGGCCTCCTAGAAGGAGATGAGATAGAACATCAAAGGAAGAAGCACTTTCTACTAAAAAATTTTCCATTGGCCTAGAATTCATCTTTCTAGTTAGCCTCTACCTAAACAGTCCTATGGGTCAGGGAGGAGTGCTTGAGTGCTGAGAAGCACTGACTAAATCCAAAATGACATATGCAGTAATGTTGAGCAGGGTTAAGTGTATCTACTTAGGGAGTTCCATTTAAAAGAAGCCTGAACCATTCAGTAAGACTGATTTTAAATGAGACTCCCTAGCTATACATCTGTATTATATCAATATTTCTTTTAAAAATGTTTTAACTGCCTCTTTTCTTATTTTGCAGCCCTCAAATGAGATTATCTTTCATTGTGTTTTCTTCTCAAGCAACCATTATTTTGCCATTAACTGGAGACAGGTTAGTGCATTATCGTTTCACTGCAGGCTTTTAGTAGAGACTAATCTTAAAGGAATGATTGATATTTCCAAGTGGTGATTCAGGCCTCTCAGTGGAATCAAGCAAGTGCACAGACAATTTCGTTCTCTTCACTAATAGAGGGAAAAGGAGGTACGAATAATATAAAAGAGCAGGTAATCTGAAAATCAATATCATTCATATTGGCTGTGGAATGTACAATGAAACCCATATCTCTGCCTTAGTTGTGTATTTACTACCTCCCACTTTTCCCCTCTCTGTTATTGTAAGTAGTTCTACATCTTTCATGTTTAGATGTAATATATTAATCAACCAGGAATTGGAAGAATTTTAGGGAGGAGAAAGATATGGATCCATTTGGATAATCTACTAGATTGAGCAGATGTCCTGAATCTCCAGTCTTACTCTGAGGTCCACTGATGCTGAATATGTTTACCTTTATAAAGGAACTTGCTTTCATTTGTGTGTGTGTGTGTGTGTGTGTGTGTGTGTATTTTTTTCCCAAACCAATATCATAGTATTTTATATGACTATTTCTGTGTCATTTGGACCCATCACTGTGGCAAGTTAGAAGTAGTCTTTGACATATTTTAAAGAATGGTTCTTGCCATAGTGGGAAGGGAGATTTTCTACTTCATTTTTATGTCTACTTCATTTAACACAAAGTATGCAAGATAGCTCTTGCTCAATTCTTGTTGAATAAATGAATGGGTTAGTGTTATTTTGAAATCAAATTTCTCCAAACTGTAGTTTTAGCAAGGGAGGCTGTTGTATCTTTTTTCACATAATATGTGGATTTCTGAAAAGTTTTGTCTTTAAAGCATTTTTTGTTTCCTTTAAAAATGTCAAGAGGGCTTCCCTGGTGGTGCAGTGGTTGAGAGTCCGCCTGCCGATGCAGGGGACACGGGTTCGTGCCCCAGTCCGGGAAGATCCCACATGCCGCGGAGTGGCTGGGCCCGTGAGCCATGGCCACTGAGCCTGCGCATCTGGAGCCTGTGCTCCTCAACGGGAGAGGCCACAAGAGTGAGAGGCCCGCATACCGCAAAAAAAAAAAAGTGTCGAGAAAGCATAATATTTAAAGGAACTCAGGGAGATAACATTTAAAATTCACATAATTGATTTGGAAAATCAATCAAACTTCTAATTTCTTTGTGCTTTAAGTTTTACTTTTCCTGGAGAGGAAATCTCTCTGTAGGTGGGAAGTCCAGCTTATGACCTCAGTCTCCTCATTTATATTTCCTCTCATACTTTTTTACGTGCATCTGGGTCTCATCAAGGGCCAGAGCAACAGTAGTCCCTAACAACCCATATACAACAGCTTTTTATACCCATTGATATAACAGTCCTTGCCTTCATGAAAAGAAGTTTTCTCTATTGCCCAGCTTAATTTCCAAAGAAACAACTTTTGATTCAGCCTATCCATTAGGACAAAAAAAGAATCAAGTTAACATTTATGGAGTACGTATAGAGAAAAGGATTTAGAATAATGCCAGACACACAGTAGACTCTCAGTAATTGTCAACTGCATGCATTGTGCCAGGTTCTCTGTTAGGTACTTTACATGTGAATCCTTCAGCACTTTGATAAAGTATAGTCACAGGTCGGCAAGATTGGTATTGCATAAACATGCATGGGAAGGGTTTAAATTGTGCTCATCTCAACTAGAGATTCTTCCCTTATCATTGGTTGAATCTGATAGGGGAAAGGTTAGAATGGGATAAAGAAGCTTCTATTTCAAAAGACGGTGTAATGTTGCACCTAAAAGTTGCTGAACCCATTTACTTGCCAAATGGTCGTGGACAAGTTACTTAACCGCTTTATGCCTCAGTTTTTTCCATTTATATAATGATGATGATGGTGGTGGTGGTAATAATAATAATACCTACTTCTAAGATTGCTGTAAGAATTAAAGTCAATGAATGTGGAGAATGTAGGACAGAGTCTGGCATATGTGTATTCAAGAGATGAGAGCTTTTTTGTTGCTATTATTATTATCTGCAGCTAGGGAGTATGTAGTATTTTAATGATCAGGAGGAATTATGCTTATATAAAGGGATTATTATACTGCTTGAAAGGATTTACAATAAAATTCCAGGAGGAATTTTAATAATGCTACTTGCACTTTTTTTTTTTTCCAATATAGTTGGCTCCTCTGGTTCTTTTTAAATAGAAATAAGTTCAGTTTTAACAAATTGCATGATTTGGCACGTTGCATTACTTTGGGGTGGCAGAATGTACACTGAGAAGGCCTGGGTTAGAGCTCCAGTTTTGCTACTTACTGATTAGAGACTTGGGGTAAATCATCTACTCAATGTGTTCAGTTTTTATGTTTATAAACTACAGACATAATCTACCATGTTTTCTTAAGAGATTTGTGAGGATCAAAAATAAGACAATGCATAGAAAAGTTTTTTGTATATCACAGAACAGTCTGCCCTAAAGGATTATTTTCTAAACCTAGTTGTTCTTTTACTAATTTTATTTAATTAAATCAATGACTTTTCAAATTTCTATGGTCCTCTATATTTGGGTATAATGTCACTTTTCGTCCATTATACAATTTTAAGTGTGTAGAAACCATTCACATATTTAGATGCAAGATCACTGAACAGATGTTTCCACAACTATTGGGGATCCTTGTTTCAAGAGCCTAGAAAGGAGAATTCTATGTATAAACTTTCTCGATGTCACACTAAGAGATCTGAGTGCATGGAAAATGCAAAGGTCAAATATAGCAGGTTTCGCAATTTTGGTTCTATTACTTATAATTCGTCAGTACCTTGGTAAATATAAGAAGTACCTCTTTCATGTTTCTCAGAGTGTTGCTAAATATTTTCAGTAGAGATGAAGCAAGATTGGAAGACAGTAAGTCCTTACAGTAGGGCTGTGTCTTCTGTTAGGGTTTCAGCATGAATTCGGTACTATGTAAATGCATGAATAGAATAATACACATGGCAAGAAATGATCAGTTATGCATTTTATATACTCATGATTTAAAAATATTATTATTTTGAATAATTCAATTTGAAACACTCTCTTTTTTTCTTTTGCCCCCATGATTTTTATCTTCCATATATCTGTTAGTCCATCCATCTACCTACCTACCTACCTGCTTTGCCTGCCCTATCTGTATATGATGTATTGAGCATTGTAGACTCTGGAGGTAACACAAGGATGGATAATCTTTGTGACGATAGGGGGCTGTTTGTGTACACAAACACATATAGCTCAGGGCTGTATTATAGGATCAGGTAAGAGGAAAGTGCTGACTGTTGATTCAATATGGAAATATCCAACCTCTCAATATTAGAGAATTTGAGTCAGGACTAATTTTAAAGGATATTCTTAGCTATTGTGTTGCAAAATTGGGGGTAGTGAATTATGCTTAGTTCTGCTTAATGTAATCTTAATGATGTAAAAGTGAGTTAATCGAAAACATTTAGTGAACAATTATTATGTGTCAGATATTGTGGACAATGCTTTCCATTCATGACTTCACTTAACCCTTATATCAACTTCATGTAACAGATACTGTTATCTCGGCTTTATAAATGAGGAAACTGAAGCTGAGAAAGGTAATGTAACTTGTCCAAAACACACAATTAATCAATGGTGGGGAGTATATTAGCCAGAATGGTCTCTTAAAGTGTAAAGTAGATCATGCCCCTCTTGTGCTTAAGACAATCTAATGGCTTAGAATAGAAAGCACACGTTTCCCAATGGCCTAAAAGCCCTACCTGCTTGCTCACCCAAACCTTTCCTACAACATTGTATGCCATAGCTTTGTATACTGGCTATCTTTCCATTCCCTGAACAGACCAACCTTCTCTCTGCACTAGCAGTTTTGCTCTTTGTCTGCCCCAGATCATCCCCTGACCAGCTCATGCTTGTTATTGAGGCCTCATCCCACGCATCACCTCCTTTGAGAAGCCTTGCCTCACCATCAGGTGTAAAGAAATCCTGCCTCACCTCCCTGGTAACGTCTCACAATACTCTATTTAGTTATCACTTTTTGAAATTGTTCTGTTAATTAATTTATTTTATCTCCATAACCCTAATGTAAACTGCATGAGAGCAGAGGGGTCCTCTTTGTCTTGTTTACCTTCACCCATATATCTAACACCTAGAACAGGGCTTGGCCCATAGTAGATGCTTGTAAATATTTGTTGAATGAATGATTGAGTTGGTCTGACTCTAGAACCTGAGTTATTAACTGCTATCATATATTTTCTCTCCTTGAGAGGTGATAAATGATGACTTATATTTGCTAATTTTCTCATTTTTATTGTTATAGATAAGTTACAAATATTTCCAACTCTCTTTTTGTTATAATTGTCCCCAAATTGAAAAAGTCATATAATTGTTTGACCTGAGAATAATAATCAATTACTTAGGAAAAAATATTCCTTAGGCAAACTTGTGGGAAATTAAAGAGAAGTGGTTTGATTAAATTTATATGAAAATTTAAATATATACACATTTCTATTATTTGAAAGGATTTCTTCTAATTCCTTTAAATCTGAATTAAAAATTTACTTGTGATAAAATAGTCTTTTATAAGAGTTGGTAATTTATAAATTGGTTCATTCATTTTGCAGTGAAATTTGTCAGTATCTGTAAACGTTTAGAAGTCTGCTATCAGCAGTTCTACTTTTTAGGACTATACCCTACTGAAATACTAACACCAGTGTGCAAAGATAGGTATGTGCGAAATTAAAAACTGCAGCATTGTTCATTATAGTGAAAACTGTAGTAAATCTAAATGCTCGTCAATTGATGATACTATAATAAATTTAGACATAGAATGGGATACTATACAGTCATTCAAAGAATTGGAAAATCCATATATATCACCATGAAAATATATCTAAGATATACTAATTGAGAAAAGCAAGTTGCAGAATACTCTGTTAAAGATGATAAATCAAAACAAACCAAAAATTTACCTGCTTTTATGGTGTGTGTGTGTATAATAATAAACGCATGGAAAAATGTCTGGAAGTTGAGCAACAAGTTGCTAACAACAATATTGTCTTAGCAGTGAGATTCAGGGTGGGGAGAGCCTTCATGTTTTTAATTTCCATACATCTAGGTTATTCAATTTTATTTCAATGGCAATGTAATACTATTATTAAACAAATATTTAAATTAAAAATAAATGTTATTGACTTCTGTAGCCAGAGACAGCTATCGCGGAATCAAAATGGAACTCAAGGGTTGGAAAGAGTAAGCATTAGGAATAGAGCATATTCAGCTGTTAACTTGGAGGATCCTGAAGGCTCCTTGTTAAAATGAAAACACCAGGATTGGACTTTGGGTCAGAAAGACATAGGAGCTGTATACTAGCTGTGTGACTTTGGACAAGTTATTTCACCTCTTGCTGCCCAATTCGCTTGTCTGCTAAAAGGAGCTAATCATTCCTACCATATAGAAATGTTGGGGTGATTAAATGCATACAGTGCATGAGAAGGCCTAATTGATGACTGGTTGGGAAGGAGACTGAGGTTGAAATGGGATTTGGAGGTTATCATTGTACCACACCATCACCATCATGTGCCAGGATTCTAGCAGAAGTTTGGAGAAGTCAAGTGACTTTGCTCAAAGTGACACAGCTAAGGAGTCAGAGCCAGAATTCACACCTGGGTGTGGCTCGTGAGCGTGACTACCTAAGCACTGCACTGCCTCATACTCTTTCTGTTCCCCCTTCTCCAGTTTTCACAATTAGTCAGAATTGTCATAATTCAAAGACATATTCATCCTCTAAATGTATTCTGTTCTCTTACAAACCAGTGACTCGGTGAGAGGAAGTGACTCTATTGTTTTCGTTTTGATTCTATTAGGGAAGTAATTATTCCTGTTTAGAAAAGTCAGTTTTGGCCACACGTTTGGTAATCCTGAGAGGTCTGGGCATGGCAGCATCTTGGATTCTGGTTGTGCATATGTGAACAGTTACTTTCAGTGAAGTCCCATATCTGATTAATGAGTGTGTTCTAGAAAATTAAATACATTGTTGCTTGTGCCTGGAAGACAGACCTGGCACACTGAGGTGGTAAAACGCAGAGGTTGGTTTCTCATGGCCCAGTAAGGCATTGAACGGGGAAACGGAGTATAAGCATTCAAGATACAGCAGATGTGAACTTTAGATGTGATCTGTGTACCACACTTTGGTAAGTGTAGACTAGATTGGAGAAAAAATTTTCACGAACCCAGATTGTATGGGGCATTTTTTAAGCAGATATTTTTGAATCTAGGACTTTACCTTGCATTCATTGGTGTGGAATCTGGAGAGACCTTGAGAGAGACCTTGGCATATATTGGCTTTAGAGTGACATGTTAAATAAAGAATAAGCAAGTTTTTATATAAAGTACAAGTTACTAAGACGTAACTTGGGATGTATTAGAAATGTTTGTGTCTGGAAAAATCATCTTTTACTCTTTTGAAAACTTAAAAAATTTTTTAAGTTGAGGAGCTAGTAGGGAATAATTTTTTTTTTTTTTTTGGCAATTTGTCCTTCATACAGTACGTTGTATAGCAGTATATAATGACTCAATTAAATAGATAGCTAGGATGGGTATAGTATTTGACTGAATGAACAAATTTCCCCACATGTAATTTTTCTAATTTTGTCAGACTGATTAATATTGTGGTTTATTAATGGAAGGAGACAAAAGTAGTAGATAAAGTTCATTGAGCACTTACTATGTATCAGACATTTTGCTAAATGCTGTGTGACCTCATAGGGGACTTTGTGTGTATTGAGCAGCACCCTTAACAATAGCTTCACAACAAACACCAAAGTAGTTTCGATATTGCTGTTCCTCGTAGCTGAAGACATAACGCTGAAGCCATAAGACTCAGTGAAGCTGATGTTCTAAGATGATGTTGGATTGGAGCTGATCTCCTTAACATACCCATTTTTTTCTTCTTTTATTTTTTATCATTTTCTCCCTTGCTTTCCCTTAGAGTTTTCTTTAAGTCACAGTATAGATGGATGAGTTGTGTTTTTCACCTGCTACATAATTTTGTTTCCCCCTTTGTTTACCATTTACTAATAGAGAAATTTAGAACTTATTTTTAGTTTCTTGGGATCCTTCAAAGACCCTATCTTGTTTCGGTTTCCATTTCCCATTTGGTGACACTTGTTGATGGAGGAGAGGCTGACAGATTATGTAGTTACTCTGGAAAGTGACAGACCAGGACTCAACGTATGTTGACATTATTGGCTATGGGCAAGGAACACTTTTCCTCTTATGACTCTGCATCTGTAAAAGTAATGATGCAATTCAGAGCAGCTTAGAATATTATGGTGGCAGGTATGGGTACACATAGAAAAGCAAGAGGTGCTCTGCTTCCTCCAGTGAAATGAGCTAGCAGAGACCTACCTTCCCAAACACTCTGAGTCCCACATTTGGCAAGTTCTTTCAGCTTAGAGTCTTCTGCTGGTGTTGTCTGGTCCTCAGAAGTAATGATGAGCTGAATCTGAACTGAATGGAGAAGGTGATTTTTACCATGCAAAATTTGTTTGCGTAAACTTGGATTTCAGTTGTCTTTTTCATTTCTCTTTTGGCAGCAAACATTAATGCTTGAGGACATGCTGCCACTCAGTTTTGTGAAGTACCAAATATTTGGTTTTTATCTGCATTCAGACAGAATCAGTTTCAAGTTGTTTCTGTAGATATTAAAACATAAATATTTAGATAAAACAAGTTTATAAATTATGTAATTTACTCCATCATCTGTGGAATTATGAATTTTTTTCCTATGGTAGATTGAAAAATTTATTAAACACTTACTTTGTAAAAGGCATCATAATAAGTAGTTAGCGCAGAGTTGGGGGATACATTAAAAATAATAGATGTGGTGATAGTCCACTGTAAACTTCCAGTCTAGTTAAGAAGTAAAAAAATTAAATTAAATTCATTAAATTATTTTTAAGTAGAATGTTTTTAAGAAGCAGAATTATTCAATGTAGTAAAAGTTGAACATGAATATGTTTGCGGCACCTTAGAAAAAAAGAGTACATTGAAGTTAGAGATAGGTTCAGAGTAGGTAGATTTTAAACCAAGGATTAAAAGAGACAATCAACGTGGGTTGGTGGAGATGACTGAATTAGGAAGGAGGAAGATTAGGATTATACTTTGAAAGTTGTCTTGTGTTATCTAGAAACTTCTTGAGATGGAGAACTTGTCTGATAATAATTTTCATTACAATATTAAAATAGAATCAATAAGTTACTTTAAAAATGTGAATGCGGCTCTGGTGAATGACTCATTTATTTCAAGTATTGGAAACACAACATTGCGGATGACAGAATAATTTTTTTTTACTATTTTTGACATTTGTTTCAATAGTGTACGATATATACATGTCATACACATATGTGTATGATATACTTATGTATGTATATACACACACAAATATATATATGTACATAACATTTTGTGTGTGACCCCAGTAAGTTCCTTGATGTTCAGATAATATACTTTTTACAGTTAATTTTTTAATCTATCATCCTCAGGAGTGTGGATGCTCTTCATGTTTTATTGAAAGCATTATACTTCAGTTTACCATATCATGACTTTTTTATTTAGAAAGATCTTTTTTTGCTTCTATTTAAAGGCTAAAATTCTGAAAATAATATTTTTCAGATCTCTCCGGATCTTTTAATTTTTAAAAGAAAATTTGACTTTATTTTGGATTGTTTTTGCAACACTTGTATTTGTGTCTTAAGATTCTTGTGATTTATTTTCAAAGGGGTGTCTGGAATCTATATTTAAAAAACCTGAAAAATGAGTCTTTTACTTATACATACAAAATAGCTGTTAATATTGTAGTGATACTTTGTTTATACATACTCCATTGAGACAGCTAATTAGTCATGATGAGAAAGATTATTCTATGATTTTTCCTCTTTTTCATTTATATTGTCTCTGTCAAGAACCATTATCATCCATCCATTCATCCATCCAATCATTTATTCTTTCATTTGTTCATCAAATATGTATTAAGTACCTACAATATCCAAGAGAATGAGCTGGTGTCTGGATGGGTGAGAAGAAGCCACAGAAGTGACTAGATCACGAGACTTTGGGAGACAAATATAGGAAATGTTAATTTCCATAAGTAAGGGTTAAGTAAAGTGCCTTAGGAATTTGCAGATAACACAGAAGATTTCTGACTTGTAGGGGGGTGGGGTGAGTGCTGCAGAAATACTTTTTCACTTAAGTTGACCTACTCCATCCTTGTTTTTTTTGAATGCAGGAAAATGTTTTACTTCTCAGCATTTAGTAAAACAAATGTGATAGAAGATATCTGTTCTCAGCTCAAAATGCTTAGAATATGCCTGGCTTTTTCAAGACATTTCACATTGTTAGTACTTTTATTTTTTATGGTTACAATACAGACATTGTTAAATACTCATTAAAATGACAAAAAGTATGAGGAGCTATCTGCCCTCAAAGCCCATGTTCTTTCCTTTCCTTCTTACTAAAGAAACTTTAGTTGCAAAACTGCCATGCTTTTTGAGAAGTGCTTATGATGATCTTTCTTCATTTTTCTTTTGTTTAATTTGACACTATATTATTTTCAGAGGCAAAATCAGTGAAGGCTTGGACAATTTAAAACGTGTTAGTCCCGTAGGAGAGACATACATCCATGAAGGACTAAAGCTAGTAAGTTCTTTTACATTTATGAGTATGGGAGAGAATGTTTTCTTACTCTGTAATGAAATAAATTATAACTCTCTAGTAAAACTCAAAGACCCCATTACATGTTTATCTTAAAATTAAAAAAAAATGCTTTTAGTTGTTCTAGGGATAAGACAGATAGAAAACATTTACCATGGTGATAAGAAAAGTTTGGTTGGCATTTTGCCTTTTATGGAATTTTCCATTTTCTCTATGGCTATATTCGGAGAACCACATTTTCTTTGTGGTTATAGACAGCCAAGGCTAAAATCTTTATCATTTAAACCCTATACTAACTACTCTATAATGTGAATATATGTATATTTCAAATTAAAATAGTTAACACAAAATACCCTGTTTTAAAAGCCAGTTCATAATATTTTGATTTTGTCAGACTTAAAATTCAGCTTGATGGAACATGCTGGTTAAAAGTTAAGATTAACTTATGAGTTGGACAATTATTCTTCATTTTCAGGCAAATGAACAAATTGAGAAAGCGGGAGGCTTAAAAACCTCCAGTATCGTAATTGCTCTGACAGATGGGAAGTTGGATGGTCTGGTGCCATCATATGCAGAGAAAGAGGTGAGTATTGAACTGAAACTGTTCTTTACACCCCAGTGTACTTTGCTGTATGTCTCTGCATGTATTAGCCTGACATTTGAATAATCCACCTCTCTGTCTTCCTCTCTCTGTCCCTCTCTCATTCTCTCAACAGGCAAAAATATCCAGGTCCCTTGGGGCTAGAGTTTATTGTGTTGGTGTCCTTGACTTTGAACAAGCTCAAGTAAGTCCAGCAGATCTGCAGCCTTTAATCTAAATCGCATAACTGTCTTAAGGAGAGTTTATCAGATTTTTTTCACTGATGACTTATTATGACTCAAATCAGTCATTAAAGATTTTCTATAAAAATGGCCCCATGTCTTGAGCTCTAGGTTAATAATGTCTGAATTTGACAGGCTTCATTACCTAATCAAGCTGAAGACAAAGCTCTAGTTTTCTTGAACATTTATTCCATTTGAAGGAACTAATATTGGAAAAGCTGTTGGGTTAAAACAATATGCATACTCCTCTTCTTTAACTCAACTGACAAGATTATCATGACAAGTCTTGTTCAAATGTTTTAGTTTGAAAACTCAACTCAGGAGTTCAGGGATTTGGGAAGTCTGTGTAGGAGAAATCTTTAATAATTTTCCCTAAAGAACCAATTTTTTTTCATGAATTTTTGAGGGTTTATGTATTAAATTTTTTTCCCACTCACAAAATGATTTTACATTTAAATATTTGGTTGAGTGTGACTGAGACTCCTGTGTCTCATGACATTTACTGCTAGTAGAACTCTGAGCTGTTTTGAAATTGAAACTTGATGCCAGTGTAAAGGGGCTGTGCCTGATCTCAGTTTATTTTTTTGTGATGCATTTAGAGTAACACTAGTCCCATCACCTTCAGTTCCTGACAGTGAATTAATCCTCTGGTGTAATTTTTCAGGTGAATGTAATTGACATGTAATGAAGTATATAAAATGTTGTATGTCTCAACCACCTCTCAATTAAAATTTCCTCTTTTTTCTAAAGCTCGAAAGAATTGCTGATTCTAAGGAACAAGTTTTCCCTGTCAAAGGTGGATTTCAAGCTCTTAAAGGAATAATTAATTCTGTGAGTATTTCTCTGGGGTCAGGAAAGGCTCGTAATTTTAGATATATTTTAAACTATAGGAAGTAATCTTGATATACAGTTCAGTGGGTCATTATCTTGAAGAAAGAAGTTAAGAAGGAAGTTTGTTGGGTATTGCAAATGCAGGGAAATTGTAAAAGATCTGGATTTTGTTTGTTAAGTGAGATTTGGTATTAATTCTTGCAAATTGAGCTCTGTGAGCCTGGGTTTGTGATTTCAAGTTTAAGATTTTCATAAGCAGTCTCAGAGCACGCTTTGAGCATGGAGTTCCTCACTGTCTTGATATCTTGAAAGTTTTATAGGCTTTATAGAAGAGTAAAATAAAAATTTGGATTGGAATGTGTGATTGCTTCCTCCTCCAAATATGGTATTTCTTAGCTATCAGTCAGGCAACTCGAACGGGTGGCAGAGTATTTGACTGCGATTGTTGTTCTTTCCATTTTAATGATTAATAGTTTCACTGGAGCTCATAATATTTCTGTTTGGAATTCAGTTGAGCTGCCTCTGGTGATCATTAGAATCTGGGCCATCCTAAACAGGGTATGGGGAAGTGGAGTGATGAAATGCAAAGCAAAAACTCCTGGGCTTTCACAGCTGAGGTTTATGTTTCGTTTTACTGCCTTTTGCTAGAAGCACCAGGAGCAGTTGCTATTAAATATTTATGATATTTTGGTAAACAACATCCTAAAATAGAAGTATTAGAATTATTAGAATTAAAAACCTAGAATTAAAATATATTCTCTAAGCCAAAGCTTTTTCTTTAATCTTTGGGTATTTCTTGAAGGAAAAAAAACTCAGGTTTTTTCTGACATTTGGTTCTGGAATTTAAAATTTGTTGTTAAAAATCATGTTTTTCAGAAACAGTGAGATTTATTGAATTTGCTTTTGGTAGTATGTAGGCCTTTTTCCTCTTAATAAATGGATCTTTTCAGGAAAAACATACAATTTGATTCTAAAACATATCAGTACGACTAGTGGACAGGCCAAATATAAGTGCAGAATGGAACAGAGATTCAATTATTTTAGGAGTTTACATATGTGTTTAGTTTCAGGGAAAAAATTCAATGTAAAAAAGTAATAAATACTTTTGTAGGTGGATTCAAGGTACATACTCTACAACTGTGATTTGTTTTACAATATAGGAAAATGTATTGACAATGCAAAAGGGAGGATAATTTGACCCTGTAAAAAACAAATCAGTGTATTGTATTTTAAATAGAATTTTATTGTACTTGGGAATTTGTAATTATTTTTATATTTATACTGGGAAGGAGAAAAGACCTCTGTGGGTTTTCCCCTTTGCAATTTTTTTTTCTCTATATAAAAGGATTAATTCAAAATTCTCCAGGTGACTAATTGGCTTTTGAAAACTCTCTTTTTGTGGGTTATAACTACAAATATCTCCTTCAAAGAATTAGTAGTTGACTACTGGAGGAGATAAAGTTGTTATTGTTTTATTATATTTATTTGTTCAATTTCACTTTTTAAATTTGTATAAGAAAACTTTAGAATGGAATTTCGAACTACAGCGTTTCTCGCCTGAAGTTCTTGATGAACTTTAGCTCAAGTATGTTATGTCGAAAGATTTAGCATGAACTAAATTTTTTATTAGTTTAGCCACACATTGTGAGCAAAAATAATTTGCATTATTTTAGCCACACATTGTGAGCAAAGCCTCTTGAATTTCATCTGGAGGGGGCTGATGGGTATAGCTATCATCTCATTATAGTTAAACTGCAGCTATTTTGTCACAAAAGGAGTTGTAAGTGATCCTGAGTGAAGCCAGCCTCTGGGGAAACCCTAGCAGTAACTTGGGAGAGTAGGCAGGTAGACAAATGGAGCATTACAATCAAGGTTGATCTCACTAATGGTTGAGATTTCTATCAACATGGTAATAGCTTGGGATTTCTGCCCACTTTGTAGAAATTTAAGGCACTAAATCAAACACTTTATCCCTCTTCAAGGCAGAGATTGTACCACCTCTGGTAATATACAAAAGCTGTACTTCTGCCTCAAATTTGAATTACCCTTTATATTTACAAAGTACCATCATATCTTTAAAAATTATATATGGTATTTAAACACATATAGTGTATTTCAGGGTAAGAGCTGAGAGAAGAGAATCTCTCTCTGTTCTTTATGGTTTACCAAACTAATGGGTAACATGGTACTGTGGAATGTATTTACACAAAGCTAAGCAAATGGAAGAAATCAGAAAATTTAAATCTTTCAGATGTTTGGTACTCTGAAGGCAAAATATTTGCTAAATTGATTGATAATTTATTTTTCCTTCTAGAAGTTATTTAAATACATCTGGCCTTATTAATTGTCAGTGCATTCATTTCCCTGAATTTAATCTTTAATTGAGAAAAAGTGATAACATGGTTTTCTTGTTTTCTTTGTCCTCCCTTCCCCTGCCCACTAAAATCCAGTGACCTAGATGGTCTGGTCCCCTTATTGTAAAAGACATCACATTTTGTTAAGGCATAGTTTGTTTACAATCAACTTTTTAATCAACAAGGATAAGAGTTTAATTTTGGAGCCTTTCTTCATTATAGTTTTTTTGGAAAAAGAAGAAACACTATAGTAGTTCTAACTTTTATGACTTCAAAACAAGAGACTGTAAAAGGCCTTTGTTATGAACATATTAACAACTTAATACCTTTTCTAAAATTTATTTGATTCGGAAAATCATTTTAATGCTCTATTTTAATTTGGAGGGAAATGTTATCATTTCAAAATTTTTAGATTTCTATGCCAGCAAACATGATACGTACATAACATTTTTTGTACTATTGGTTTAACCTCTATTCTTAATTAGCATATATGAGGGTTTAGAATTCATTATCTCAAGGAGGTACTGGTGAAAACATTTTTCCTCTTTTTTACCCTCCTTTTCCCGTTGTATAATGTATTCTTTCATTTCCTCATTTATTGAGCTCTTACTATGTTAGGGCATGGTATTAAGCTTGGAAGAGGGGACACAAACTTATATAAGACAAATTCTTTATTCTAAAAGGGCTGGAAAATGACGATTCGAGGTTTGGAATATGGTGGCGCCCTGCGAGAATTACAAAGTGTGGGAATTTGGAAAAGGGAAATTTCAGTGAGTCACCCTATGTGATAAAAAGGAATCCTGTCATGCAGTTTGTGTTAAAATACCAATATGGCTAGAGTAACGTTGACAGAGAGGTGGAATGAGTTTGGTTATATGAAGTCATGGGAGGCTTTTTGTGGTGGGATCTGAACTGTGCTCTGACAATTGGAGTAGATTTAATTAGAAACAAGGAACACAGAACTTCAGAAACAGCCTGGGCTGAGTGGCTGAGGCACAGCGGGGTTTGGCTTGGATGGTGGAATGATATGGGGGATAAACATTGGTAGGTAGGTTGGATCCAGATTATGGAGACCCTCAAATGTTTGAGTGGTGAAATGGCTCTTTTTGCATAAGTAGTCGAGGAACCATGGAAGATTAATTTAGAGCATGAAATTTATAACAGTGAAAGTTTAGGTAGAATATGCTTATGGTAATGTATGGGATGATTTGAAAGATGAAAAGCTGTGTTATGTCTCTTTCAATAGTGTTTGTGAAACACGGTGAAAGGAAACCTAACATAGTGAAGACGATATGAGATTGGAAAATACGAAGACCTGAGTGTGGGTTCCAACTCTGCCACTGCCTAGCCATGTGACCTTGTGTACCTCCTATAGTGTAATCTCTCTGAGTTTTAAAATTCTCATCAGTCAAATGAGGATAATGATATCTATATCAGTGAATCGTTTTGTGAATTAAATTAGATAATGATTAAGAATGATCTAACTCAGAGGGGCTGACTTTAAAACATGTGGTAGGAAGCTAAGAATGGCTGGAAGCTAGGACCATGTAGGATGGGATCATTGATCCTTCTGTAGGGTAGTCCACTGAGAGAGATGGCCAACATTCCAAATGATCAATGACTTAGGTCTAAAGAGGGGTGGTATTGATATGTGCAAGGATCAAATCTAGCAAGTGGGTCATAACAACAAGGATTTCTAGATGGTATAGCTGTGCAAAGTCAAGTATCTGGCTGTGCCCTAGTTCCGAATTCTCAGGGCATAGGTCTAGGACCCAGCCAACAACTGGAAAAGAAGATTCAGAATTCCCATGGCAAAAGCTATGTAGAATTTCAGAATCCTCCATTCAGAAAAAAGAGCCACAATTCTTGTGGGGGAACTTGTGGTGCTAATTAGTGATTCAAAGTAGAAATGTTACTTTGTTAAGGGGAAACCACAGCCCCAATGGACTATAGTTCCTTAGGGCTAATTTCAGGCACTGGGATTCTAGGTCTTTCACAATAAAACTAGGTCAAGGACTGCAAGGGAAGCAATTAATAAATTCTCTGCCCTGGTCAGAATTATGTCAGGAACAGGGTGGGGCTGAACCTCTAGGTATGAAACTGTTTGATCTTTCTGAGCCAGGCTCTGAAGCCTCTGGCAAATATTAGCTGACAAATGCTAGTTGTTAAAATTGTGATGGCTGTGAAAACTGGAAATAAAAAGGTAAATGTGGGAAGCTTTAAAAAATTAATAGAACCTGGGAGCTCACTGGATATAGGATGAAAAGGACAGAGAGGGCAGTCAAGTGTAACTTGGGCCTTCCAACCCTGATAATATGAGTATCTAGAAGCATTGAAAGTGAATGCTGTTTTCACAGAGGGGTCGGAGTGTTAGAGGACAGAGTGGAATTGGGCAGGAGGGCAGGGAGCGAAGGTGAATTGGGCCTGGGAAGAAATCCCGGTGGAGGATGTCACTGAGGGAAGTGGAGATCCAGGGAAATGTTCAAATCAGAAAACTGCAGAATTGAGTCATTCTTCCTCCTCTTGTTCTTTCTCCTCTCCCTTGCCCACCAAAACAAGGATATACTTCTGTTTTCCACAGATCTTAGAATTGTTAAACAATTATATTTGGTTTCTTGGAAAGGTGATTGTAGAATTTTATTAGAAAATAAAATTGTATTCAAACTAGGATAGGTCAGACTAACCTGTGGGTACCATGTAGTTTCTAGTGCAGTGTTTCATAAGGCAGTGCTGTGTAAGAGAACATTAAAAATAAAACAAAACCACGATTCGTGAATAACAGGGAAAGAATAAAAATCAAAGTGATGTGGAAAAGCCCCTCCTTTTTTTCTAAAAACAAGACCATGAGATGTTTTCCTCTTTCCAATTATTTCCATAATTTGTTTTTGATAGCACACCTCAAAAATATTAAGCATAAGAGATAAATCAGTTGTGAAGCTATTTTTATAAATAACCCTGATCCAAAAGAATTAAGAACACTGCATCCTAGATGATGGCAGCAAAGTTCCTAAGTACCTAATGGGGAAGTAAAGGAGCCTAAATAGGAAAGGAATGAACACTCACACGTGTAGGAAACTTAAATAAAACTGTAATAGATTGTTTACTTTTTTACTGAAAAAAGTAAAATATACATTTAAAAAAGTAACTTCACTCACACTGCTGGAAATATAAGCTTCATTTGACCTTTGGAGCCAAGTTGTTTTTCTCAGTAATACCTATTGTTGTTATTAGTATTTTTAAAAAGTATCTAAGAAAGGTGTCTATGTTTTAATGGAATGAGAAGACATTGCAAAATCATTTTCTCTACAGGAAAATCATTTTCATAGAAGAGGGTACCTAATAAACATTCTGATAAGACTTTAGCTTAAATGCTTTTAGCAGGTTCTGCTATGAATGTCGACTGCTTAGTTGTGGAAATGTCTATTTATAAAATTATGGTTTAATGAAAAACCTAAAGTCTGAGCTAACTATAAAGATATATTCATAGGAAAAAAAAAGTCAAACTGGTACAACTTACTCAAAATTGGAAATCAGTTTCTAGGACTCCTTTAAAAAGGACTGGCTGTAGCATGGGGCTCACTGTGCATCAGATTCTTCTGGGCTTCCATTTATCCAAGGATCTTTAGTACTGAATATAGATAAGGTGTCTCCTTATAACATCTTTCACATTAATGGTTAGGAAGGTTGGGACCATATTTCCCACCTCCTCCTTTTTTTGCCTAATACAGTGTTGGGTTAGTAATTATTGCCTAATTCATGTTTATCAATGAATGAATAAATAAAATCCATGCTTCTTGAAAATATTTTTATATTTTTAAAATATAATTATGGTATGTTTAAGCATTAAAAAAATCAACTCCTTTTTTCTGCCAGAAAATACTTTATTTTGAATTGACTTCTGATTCCATATTATTTTGACTTTATCCTCTTATTTATATTCCACTGTATTAAGACTTTTGGTTACAAGTGACAAAAAGCAAGTTCATACTAGCTTAAGGGAAAAAAAAAAAAAAAAAAAGAGAGGTATGGGCTTATCTAACTAACTGGGTGGTCCAGAGGAGGAAATTGCCTCAGGTACAGTTAGATCCAGGGAACCGATCCATGTTCTTAAGGTCTCTCTTTGTAAGTTTTGCCTATGATTCTATTTGCCTCATTCTCTCCTTGTTCCCATGAGTGGCTGTTGAAAGTAATTGCCAAGTGTTTCAGCTTACATGGGCCTCAATTAGCAAGCCCATTGGAAAGAGAGAGCTGTTGTCTCTGGGCATCAGTATATTCTGTCCCAGTTAAGGACTCTGATTGACTCAGTTGAGTCAAGTGCTTATCCCTGTAACAATTACATAGTCAGCAAACATATTTGGACCAGCCTGAGTAACATGCCCATCCCTGTGATGAAAGATTGGGAGCAAGGTGGAGAGGGCTAATGATTGACAGCCTCACCAGGACCACATGGAGTAGAGAACAGTTTTCCCAATAGAAAGGGAACACTTCATAGATGTGTAAGGATGAAAAAATGTTCTGGGTAGGAAAGAAAAATCAATAGTATTACAGTCCACTGTATTAAAATACATTTAAAATATTTTTGACATATTCTAATAAGGCACTCCATTCCTTCTAAATTCCAATTAACTAAAAAGTACAAATAGAAAATTTGCTTTAAAATAGTCATTTAATTTACTGAAATTTTATAATCTTGACATCCTTTGTCCGATGGTCTATTTGCATTTGCATGATAATTTTACTTAATAATAACATTATTCTTTCCTTCTTTCTTTAGTTGGGATTGTAGTATAAGGAAATCAAATCCATTTTGGAAAAATAATTACAGTTTTTTGTGAGAAAGCTAAAGTGGTGGCATTAGGTTACATAGCCAAAATTAAGTGTTAACATTAATCTGTTGGGCTACAAAAGAAGATGACCTTTAGAGGCTCACTTGTTTTTGAAAGCAAATTCAGTTGAGTAGAAGGACATTAAAAAGGGGGATAAAATGGTTAAGATTTATGATTAAATGTACCATCAGTGTAAATTATGATGCGTAAATGCGTAATTTCTCAGTTATATCTCATTTTCCCTCCTGAAATAATTCCTAGTTTATTTGGAAGCATATTTTTGAACTTACTGTGTTCAAGACACTTTTCTGATGTTGGGTTACAGAGATGGATATGGTACCCTTGACTTTTCTGAGCTTACAATTTTTAGGGATATGTGTTTGTAAAGTCAATAGAACTGATAAAGCTTTTTTTTTTTTTTTTCTTTCTATTCTTGTTGCATAGGGAAATAGTTTATTTGTCACTCTGGATTTCTGAAAAATCAAATAGAACAAGTATAGACTTATCATGCTTGTCAGGTCTATTTCATGTTTTATTTAATGAAACAAGGGAGTGGGTAAAGAGGACTAATATGAAATAATATATGCATCAAAATGAAAAACATGTTGGGACTCAATTTCTTTAGATTCTGAACAAATAGTACATTTATTATTACTTTACCCCATAATTTCAGTGCACTTTTTATGGAAAGTCTATTTATCCTTTAGGAAAGCATTAAATGATTATTCTGAGTTTGTACTGAACAAAAGAAAGGAAAAAAATCAGAGACATATAAACTTTTGTTTCATATCACAATCCACTTTGGGGCGTATTTCTATGGTATAGTGAGAAAGGAAAACCTGCTATTATGATTTGTTATGAAAATGCAACTTAAGAACTTAAATGTCATTTCGCTATTTTCTTTCACAATTTGTGATATGGGCATAATTTCAACAACAGTATAATCAGAACTACTCATTTGTTATGTTTGGAGCAGAGAGGAGTAAAAGGCAATGATTATAACTTACATTCTTCCCTAGATTTATTAGAGTAAAAGTTTGTTTAGAATTTGTCACTTGTGCTTATACTACTCACTTACTTGCAAAGGGAGAGAAAATCCATATTTAGAAATGGGTCAGTGCAGAACATGCTGTATTGAGCAACTGGCATTTTGAAGCTCCAAGCATTTAAAAAAAACAAACACAACCAAAACACATAACTACAAATTGCAATTGTTTTTCATTGACGTATTACCTCTTAGAGAAAAATATATTTGGTAGGAATGTTTCACACCTAGAGAGAAAATAAAATCATATCTGAATGTTGAAAGGTAAAAAAGCAAACAAGAAAAGATTGTGAGAAACATCTTTCCAGTTGTTTTAGCTGCTTATTTTATGCACATGTGTGGCTAATTACTAAAGCTTCATTTTAGGGAGATCTTTTTTGGGGAACTAATGCTGTGCAGTGATTTTTCTTTATGAGATTTAAACTTGGAATCCTTCATATTTGGGATGAACTCCTGTAGTGCTTAAGCTTCTCAGTGAGTCAGAAAAAAAGTAGCTTGTGTTTTTAGACCTTATTATTCTCACTGATATTTTCTGACATGCTGTATGTCATGGAAATTAGCAGTTTCTATCAGGATACACTGAAGGTATTTGTAAATTATCTGTAACATTCTGTTGTACATTATGTTATATACTCAAAGTCAGTGTTAGAAAATTATTGCCAGAATGAATATTTTGAATAAGGTTAAAAATGTTGGAGATGTTTGGGTAGCATATTGAATTTAAGTGTGAAGAAATAATCTGTTTTTGGGGAAAATTTTTTTTATTTAGAATTGACCTTAAAAAAGAAGGTCACATTCATTCAATGGGACTTAGTATCCTTTTGCTCTTTCACATATACTATCCAGAATCAGCCCTCTTTTTCAAAGAAGATGCATATCTTAAATTTGTTTCTTTTCATGTTGTTTTTATTGTTTCTTTTTCTCTTTGTTAAAAAAAAAATTATTTTTGCATTTGGCTCAATGCCTTATGAGTGCCATTGATTACCAAAATTTGAACTATACAAATAAGTTTTCCTTTCATTGTGTGTGACCAAAGATGTGATTTGATTGACTCAAGTAGCCCCTCATTAAGCTCTGTAATTTTAAATATACTTAACTGTTCATTGTTACATACCCCATTTATTTGTCTTATAGCCAAAATGCTTGTGCTTTTTATTAGAAAGTTTTACATTTACTCTTCTATTAATTCAATAAATATTAATTGAGAAACTGCTGTTTATAACATTGTGTTATATACCTTTTATATTAGATTGGTTTTAAATATGAAGTATTATTATTCATTATAAAAGTTTTTATATAGTTTCTTCTGGAATGGGCTCTATTTTCCAAATACAGTATCCTTACCATCACCATTTAGAAACTGGAAAAAATATAGATTTTAAAAATCTGTCTTGGTTTATACTAGTTGTAGGAAGTGAGTTTTTGTTTGTTTCATTTAAACTGGATGCTTGATCTTCAAATCATAAGACCTAGATATTGCTCCCAAATTCCACATGAACTTCCAAGACACTGTAGGTCCTAAGTAATATTTTACTTCATCCCCCCCCCATCTTAACTAATTCCATGCTAAATTTTATCTTGGATATAGCCCAACTATAATTCTCCACTAATTAATCCCATTTTATCTTCAATGCCAGAAGAAAAAGGCCACAGCTATATTCATTGTATGCATTTTTTAGGGCCATGATATGGCTTTTACTACTCCCTACATGTTCCATATTTGTCATTATAGCATGTCCCTTATGTAAACATGTTCAGGAACTTACAAGATCTCAATATGGTTTCATATGTATCTTACAAGATACTCAAAATATCGTTGTTTCATATGTATCTTAAAATATCTAAGAAAGAAGAAATCAAGTCTGATGCTATCTGGTTGTTTCTGCTATAGATGTTTCTGTGATTAACACTGTCACTTCACCTGGTTATTATTCAGTCCTTATAAAGATCTGATCCTAACCCTATAGTCAAGCAGGATAAGAAATTGCTTCGTGGCCACTGGGATTCTTGGAAGAGTTGTGTCTCTGACTTAGCAGCGGTTCTCACACGGCCACAAATCTTGCCAGATCTGGCTCCAAAGTGCATATCTGCCCCTTGTTGCTCTGTATGCAAATTGGGCCTTTAGTGAAATCCTGCAGCCTGACCACATGCCCTAGACTCAGACTCAATCCAAATTAATTTGGAATATGCCTGGAATATCCAGGGTGAAACACCATTCTGATACTCCAAGTCGAACTTCTGGAAAGTGACGGCACGATGGAATCTACTTTCATCTCCTGCCAAACATCTGTATCTCAGAGAGGCCAGCAGGCAGAGCTGACTCCTAAGGCTGCATCTAGTCTTTCCACTAACCAAAACTAACCCAGAGGGGGCCATTACCAACCTTATCTTATCCTACCCCGCTCCCTTGACAAGTAGAGAAATTCAGTGAAATTCATGTTTACGGAGTTCACCAAACTATTGAGAGTATTCTGATGATCTAAATTATACAGAGAACGTATCGAAATTGTATACGAGTTAGAAACAACAGAAAATAAATAGCTATAATTTGTAAGGATGAATGCTATTGTTCCGCCTGCAGTTTTATCCCAAACAACTCAGAAGAGGGGAAATACTTGGATTTTCACTTTCTTATGATATGTATTCAAGACAAATACATTTTAAATAGGACAGAAAGTTTTGATAATGAGAAACGACAGTGACTGTTATAGGGATTAAATATATAAAACCATCTTTCGGCATTTAATTCACAGTTTGGGACAACAAGCTGGAATGTAGACATTTTACACAAAGTAACAGAATTTAGAATTCTATATATTTCAGCCTCTTTTCTATTATAGATTTTTATTGGTTTATGAACACAGGTCTTGCAGATGGTCTTGTGTATACCATCAGCTGCTCTGCCTAGACCTCTCCCTCCTGGAAGTTCACACTTTTATCTCCTACCCAACCTGTGCCCTGTGGGTGTAACTGTAGGCTGAAAACATTTAAAGACCCTGTGGTTCACAAATACTGGAGGGAAAGAGACTAAGAAAAAGAGTAACAGAGGGACAGACATGTAGGCAGACCTTGTTTTCCAATGTTGGCATCCCATTTTAGAAAATGTTTTCCCTCATGCTGCTTGCGTTTCTTGCTTTTCTAATGTTTATGTTGCCTGCATTTCCATGTATAGGGATTTTCATGGCTTAACAAAAAATCCTCCTGAGGCTATAATCCTGTCCAGGTTGTTCGAAGGGTCATGCATTCACATGTTGACATTCATATATTAGTATGAATGCGTTCATGACATGAGAACAGCTATGTTGAAGTAGAATATTTGGGGAGATAGGGCAAACGTGGATCATGACTGTGATTAGAAAAAGAGTGTCTCTGTGTGTCTAGCAACCCAGGTGAGACAATGAGAGGGGAGGGACAAAGACTTATTTAGTCTGTATCAAAAATTTGCTGCTCCACATCAAGAAAAAATAGAGAAAAAACAAACCAAACCAAACAAAATCAACAAACTTCTGCCTTCTGGCTCTGAATGTGCCTTTCGTTCCCAGGACTCAGGCAAATTCTAGAGTTTTAGAACTATAAAACCTAAATACCATTGACATCATTATTTTATGGAAAAAAAAAAATCTGTCCTGGGCTTTCCTGGTGGCGCAGTGGTTGAGAGTCTGCCTGCCGATGCAGGGGACACGGGTTCGTGCCCCGGTCAGGGAGGATCCCACATGCCGCGGAGCCGCTGGGCCCGTGAGCCATGGCCGCTGAGCCTGCGCATCCGGAGCCTGTGCTCCGCAACGGGAGAGGCCACGACAGTGAGATGACACATATAAAAAGTAATTTCAAACGGATTATACAGATTTGTATATAAGAGCTAAAACCAGAAATGTCTAAAAGAAAACTTAGGGAAAAATCTGTCCTGAGATCAAATAACAAATTAATTTTTCTAAGCACCGTTTGATTTTAGTTTCCAAGTGCTTGTTGTGTTCTTATACCAGTATTAGGACCTCTGGTATAGCTTGTTGTTCTGGTAGCCTGGCTTGTCTTTTAGCTTCCGGATGATGCTGAGAAGTAAAAAGTACAAGTGTTTTATCTGTACAAAACCAAATTTGAGAAAGAAAGCAGTAATAAAGTAAGACAATAGAGAAAAATAAATACATAAAAAGAGAGAGGCCCCTAACCATTTGGGTATCCCATATATTACTAACTCATAGGATGATCTACAATTTGAATTTATTCGCAGTCAGTGGTGTTGGGAACTTTAAAACAAACCTGTAAAACCCCCATAAATAAAGGTGAAAGCTTAGTGACATAATTTTGAAGATAAGAAATAAGTCCGATTTTAGATTGTTTTTGATAGTATAAAAGGTGTCCAGGCAAAACAAGCAGGTGAATTTCACTAGTTTGTTGGATATTAGGTTTTGTAATGGGTAGACCATTTATCACAAGTCTGGAGGGTGGCAGAGGGCACTGGTTAGAGGAATGGGCTTTGGACTCAATCAAACCTGGGGAGATCTGGCTCTGCTGTTTAAAAGCTAATTGTTCTAGGACAATTTTTAAAAATCTCTCTTAAGTTCCAATTTTCTCATCTGTAAAATGGGGATAAAAATAGTATGCATTCTTAAGACTTGGAAGGATTAATTGAAGAAATTTATATAAAGTGCTTAGCACAGTTCCTAGAACATAATAAGCACCCAACAAATGGTAATTATTGTTAGAAATTCTTTTGAATTTTTGACTGCTGCTAGTTGTACTGAATTTACAAAGTTTGACTTTTTTCATCCGTATTAACATTTGAGGATTTAAAAGTAGGGATTAGGTAATAATGTACATATTTTTTTCATTTATAAATATTCCTTAATACTAATATTATTTTTTAAGTGAACAGATGCTTCAGTAGTATACTTTTTTCATGGTGATCATCAAGTTCTTTGCCAATTTGTGTATATATATAATATATATAAATGGACTCCAAAGTCTCAAATGATGCAATTTTGCATCTAGTGTGTTGATGACTTAGAGAACCCTGGTTTTATTAATAGCATTTGGTTTGCCTTTAAATTCGTTCTATGGTGCTATTAGCTCTCTTGATGTCAACTAAGGCCGAACTTTATTGGAAACTATTTTCTGTTTCTGTTGAGACTTAATGAAGGCAGATGGCAACACATATTTGAAGAAACATCCTTACAAGGTCCTCTGTTGTACAGGTGATGAAAGTGCAGAGTATGAAAAATAATGCATCAATTATCATAGATGGGGCACCTGATCCAATGTTCAATCAATCAATAACAGTATTTAAGTTGGTAAAAATTAACTAGTGTTTAAAAATAGTTGTCCCATCTGTCAGTTGTCATTTAGTGATGACAATTTTAATGTAATAGGTCCAGTTTGAGGTCTTGAGCATTTGAATTTGTGCAATGACTTGGTGAGACTAGATTATGAAGTGCTTTGTATTTATGGAAGTGCTTGTTTAAAAATTTAATGGAAATGATTTGCATATGAATATTAAATCACAGCAACTTCTAGTTGTTCTTTTCTTAAAATAGCAACATGGTAAACTCTAGATAGAAAAACCAAATTTAGAGCAGATTTTATTTTCTAAAATGCATACATTTTCTTCTCTCATTTCTTTCCCCACCACATTTTCTTGCTCTCTATTTATCACGTGAAGATGGTTTTGGTGAACTTAGTTTCAAATTACGGGTCTTTGGATTTCCAACCTTTACAATTTTTTGAAAGGCTAGATGCTTTTTCACATAAATTAACTTTATTTTGCTTTATCTTGGTCTCTTTATGATTGTTGATTTGCTTTCTAGATAGACATTTTTAATATTCTCATTAATTCGTGCATTCAATCTGTATTCTCTAAGCATTTTTGTTGTTGTTGTTCTGTGTGTACAAAGCAATGTGCTAGTCTTGGAAGGCTAGCACAGTATAATATGATCCCATTTCTATGCTCAGAGTTTGTCTTCTAATAGAGGAGGTGATTCAACACTCAATAAGATCCTAAGAAATAAAAAAATCAAAATAAACTTTAAAGAAAGGTAGTAGTGTTCTGAGGGGGATTCATCTAGATTTTGTCAGATGGTGATGCCAGTTTAATGACTCATGGTCTAAACTGCTTGTCTTTCAATGAATGTGTTACCTGAATCACTTTTTCATTCAATAATATCATTTCTATAGAGCTCATTTTGTTAAAATAATTAAGTATGAATATTAAACTAATGTAAGGGTATTCTTATATATAAATGTATATTATACAAGTTACTGCAAGATATAACCAACATTTAGTTATTCTTAATCTCTGCTTAATGTAATTTAATTTAATTAATCTCAGACTTGAATAGAACATAAATTTCTAAATTATCCTGAACTTATTCTTGAAAATCAAAATACTTTACAGGGGATAAACAGGGTCTGACTTCAGAACAGTAGACCATCAATGGACCTTGAAGGTGTTTATTCTCCAGTCTTAAGGAGAGCTCCATTAGAATTGATCATTTGATCTTGCTATTAGAACTACCATTTTAGAAATGTTATGATGAAATACCTCAAATCAAAAGAGAAAGTCAACACAAACATTTGTCTTAACAGTTTGAGATCTGATTTAATTATGGCCAATATTTTTAGGAGAAAGAAAACCAACATAACTTCAGAAATTCACACAGGTCATTCTGGGTTGCATAGTCTTTGACACAGCTTTTGGAAAATCTTTTTATAATTTCTTGATTTACCTTATTCTAAGGAAATTTAAAAAAATGATTTCTATTTCCAATAGATGCAATCTTTAAGCCTCTCTCATAATTTTCTTGGTGTTCAAAACATTTTTCTGTAATGCTGATAGAGGTGTGCCTAAAATAACTAGTAAAAAGATTGTAAGCTGTAAGATCAGTCTGTTTCCTTAACAGGATTTATTTTAAAATAAATTCTTTCAAGAATTGTCACCAGATAAAATAGATTTGGGGGACTTTATGTTTTCTTTTGACCGTCCATTTTCGAGGCTCAGTTCTCATTTTTATTTCAAATTGGTCAAAACTAAAGCAATAATACCCCAATTTTGCTAGTTAGGGTATTATTAGCTTCATATTCCTTTGGCAAAACCTTTTTAGCTTCATATTCCTTTGGCAAATCTTTTGTATTCTGTTCATTTCAGAGTCTTGTTATCTGAATTATGTCAAAATATTTAAAGATGTTAGTGATTTGAGATACTTCCCTTCCAAGAGGACACATTACCCTTTGACAAGGGTCCTCAATTCTTAAATGAGCAAAGGTACTCACGCGTCAAAGGAGTGTTGATTATCGAAGATAAAATAGCAGACCACAGGGTGTTTGGGCCCTGACAGTCTTTGGGTGACTCTGGAATCTCTTTGGTTATTTATGAGTTTAAATAGACCTCACTTGGAATTTCTCAGATATAATATTTTATTCTATTTGTTTCCTAATTACTAAAGCCTCAATCACTAAGTGAAAAGTGGATTTACTGGGAAATGACCTTAAAAAGTGCAAATGTTTCCTCTTTCAGAGAGGCATATTCAGCAACAAAAATTCCGTGATTTGACCCAGCTGTATTTTAGAGTCTGACAATTTATATTTCCATTGCTATTAAAGAAAGCACAGAAAGCATTTCTATATCCTGCTACAGTCCTTCCTTCCTGTTTTAGTTATGAGCAGGAGATGCTAGAAACTACTGTACATCATCTGTCTTTAATGTCTGTCAAGAAAAAAATGTCGTTCAAAGATCATCTGGAACTTGTCTGCCTTTGCTAATGTAGTGCAGAGCAGTTCTAAAAATAAAGGCAGGATTGTTGAGTCCATTAGGAGCAGCTTATTTCATCATTGTTGTTTTTCGCTTGTAGCCTTGTGCCTTGTATGGTGGTTTCTGTTTCTCAGAACAAGCTAAGAAGAGCCTTTCTGTTCCTGTGCTCTGGGAATGCTGGAGTAGAGAGTCTGTCTTTTTGAGAATAATATTTGGCTCATACAAGGGGCCTGTGTTCTGCAAGTGTAATGTTTGATGCATGTAAGGAGGATTAGCGTACATGGGAATTGAGGCAGAGAAATTGAATAGAAATGCCAGAGTCAAATACAGAAGTGTTTATTTATTGATATTATGTTGAACCTTTTAATAGAAAACATTAAATTAGCATAATTAAATAGGAGGTCTGATTTTGCTATCTTGTTTTTGCCTGATGGGAAATTCAGCATTGCTTTTATGGCTATCAGGAAATTTTAGTTATCTCTTCATGTCTAAGTTCCCAGACTTTGAGGCAACAACCCACTTTATCTGTGCTTACCTGTATTTATTCTAATCAAATAAGGGTTCCTACAGAATACAATCTTAGAATATATGCTGAAAGACGACACAGAAATTTCCTAAGAGCTTGGTAGCTATATACGAGATGGTTAATCAAATTTTCTCTGCCATCTACTGAAGTTAAAGGGAGGACCACAGATTACTAGTAACCTTATAATTCACTTTACATGTTATGATTTAGTGCTATACCTTGGTCTTCTTTTTTTCCTTTTTAGATACTAGCTCAGTCGTGCACTGAAATCCTGGAATTACGGCCCTCAAGCGTCTGTGTGGGGGGTAAGTGGTTAGAATTTAAAAATACCTTGTAAGAAGTTGTACTTTTTTCCTAGTTAAAATATACAATTTGAAACTCATGTTGGAAAGAGAATAGCAAAATTAATTTTTTGGCATCTTTTTCTGTAAGAATTTTTAAATAATTCCTTGAAATATTTCTATTTTAAATTCAAATTTTTAAGATTGGAGTGTTATTTTAAATAATGAACATATTGTGCGACAGGCTTTTAAAATCTTCTGTATATTTAGTTCATGTTTGAGACCTTTCCTATGACAAGTAAACTAGAAAATTTTCTCTTTTATCTGATTATACAGTCAGGTATCTGTAGACTTTGAGCTCCGTGCCTTGATGACCTGGCCAAAGTACAGTACATGCCAGCTCAGGGCCCATAAAGAAGTGATTTTTGGGTGGAGGGCAAGAAAGAAGCAGGTGGCTTCATCAGCTGTTCTAAGAACAGACTAGGATTTTAGCACTTTCAAGCCATCCACCCCAAAGAGAGTGCGATTCTCTCTGGCCTGTACTATTTCTACTTCAGGTCTTACCTGGAGTTCCTTTTAACCTGACTTTTCTTTCAAAAGGAAAAACATTGGGTCTGGTGGGGAAGGAAATGTGCTGTGCAAGTTACTGCGGAACCTCCCAACTGCTGGACATGGGATGAAGTTCTGCATCTTTGAGACTCCTCCATTAATGATTACTGAGACATTCAAGAGGAATAGTGCCTTTGAACATTCCAGAGCAGGATGGCGTTCTATGCATTTAGAATTTTACCTAATCCTCATAACAACACTATTCGACAGTTTTAGAATCCCGGATTCACGGATGGGGAAACTGAGACAGAGACATGTTCAGTACTTGCTATTAGTAAATATCCTGTTAGACTCTTGTCTGTCTCACTCCTAAAGCTCATGTTCTTTTTCTGAGTCACATTTTAAGTTTCACTTGCACTTTATTTTAACTTATAAGAACATTCCTTTCATCATACACTGAATGGAGAGTGGCATGGCAGTATTTTCTTCCACAGTTAATTACTCTATATGTGTTAGATTATTTCAGATAGGAGGTCTCCGAGAGGATTGAAAGTTGATCACTATTAAAATAGTTGACATACCACCTTGCAACTAAGCAGCAAACATTTAGTTGCCAATCAAAACATTGATTGGCAGCTAAAATTTTCTTCTAGCATATTATTTCACTTTCTAACATCTAGTGACTGCTCCTCTTACACAGAATATGAGTTCAATCAACCTCTTTTACCTATTGGCCACAGATTTTTATTAGTCCAAAATGCATGACCCTTGATGAGTTATAAGTTTGTATGCAACAGAAAATAAAACTGGAATTAAGGATGTGAAGAAGCTGTTAAAGAAGAACTATGTACAGTGTCATAGATTAAAGAAAATATAATGCACGACTGTTGTAAGAACCAGATAATATGAGGCATTAACTTCTTTACATTCTCATACCTCAGTTCCTAGACAAGAGGAAAACAAAGAGTTTTCTTTCCTGTGGATATTTTCTTCAGGATAGAATTTGGGCAAGTTTGTATGGTATTTGTCTGGGATGACTGTCATGCTTCAATTCTAAAATCTTGGTCACTATTGGAAAACACTTTGTTCAAAAAATAAAAGAATGCATCTCTACGTGGCAGCGAAGGGTATCTTCACTGTACATACCTGTAGGGTCTATGAAAGCAAGTAGGACCATGTCTTTGTTGTTATTACTTGGCTGAATAGTACTAAAAAATTCACTCTTTGTACCTTGATACTTTTGTTTCAAGTTACGCTTTTTGTTGTTGTTTTTTGTAAAGTAATGATTAAATTTTTTATCTTTCCTTTTACTTCTAGAGGAATTTCAAATAGTTTTGAATGGAAGAGGATTCAACTTGGGCAGTCGGAATGGCCGTGTTCTCTGTACTTACACTGTTAATGAAACATACACAAAGAGTAGGTCTCCATAATTTCAATATTGCTTTAATATCTTCATAGTATATCAGCATCAAGTGTTTTCCTCTTTTCCCCAACTGAAACCAACTATGCTATATTTTTTTATCAGAGGATAAAGAAAGGAAGTCCAATGATAATACAAGTAATAATAATAATTACTTAATAGTTATTTAATAATGGCAACATTTGTTCATAAGTTAATAAATGCTGGACCCCATCCTAAGTAGCCTCATTATACAAATGATGCCCTTGTGGCTGAAAGAGTCAAATAACTTGCCAGTGGTGACACAAGTAATAATGGGCAGAGCTGAGAGTTGAACCCAGTTTTCCTGACTGTACTCCGTACAGACTCTATCCACCGCCTGATTTAATTGCCTCTTTCTCCAGATTTGTTTCTTGTCACTCCTGCCTGAAAATCTAACTGTCTTGGACTACTCTACTACTTATTGCCTTATTTTATTGCCACTTGTTATCTTTATCTAATTTCCCAATAATTTGTCAGCCAGTCTCCTGAAGACAGGCTTTTTGCCTTATAGATATATCTCCAATGCCCACCTGGCACAGTGTTTGTTGATAATTATCATATTTAGGGAATTAGGTTTTATTTTCCCTCACTTGGCTTTCAAAAAAGGAGAAGATGAGTGTAACATTTTTATCTTCACTCTGAGAAAAACTTCTGCTCTTTAAATAGATCTTAGTATGCTGAGCATTTTGGGTCTCTATTAAGACATTTTCTCCTCATTGATGATTATATCGTCTTCTAAAATTTTATACTGTAAGGCAGATGCTGCAACTCTGTGAACTCTGGTGGAATTATTTTTTAAGAGGTTCATCTACGATTTTGTTGTTTATCTGATGGTTCTAAACCCTCCAATTAGCACAGCTTTGGCTACATACACAGTCACTGCTCCGTACTTTGTTGAATTAAAGTGGTGAGGATCTCAGCATGGTAAATGCCATCAGTAATTCCTCTCTTTCTTATTAAGATCATCATTTTGGTAAGGAAAGACAATAATATTAGTAAAAAAACTTTCTTCCTAGTAGGTTCTACAACTGAAGAGGACAAAATAATCTTACCATTTTTATTCAGTAGTCATCTGTATCTAAGCATTAGCTTTACCTTACTCCTTTTGATTACATATTTGAGTTGATTATAATATAAACATATTTTACACATAGCTACATAGGATTGAATTTATTAAAGTAAATTTCAAATAAATTGAGTCAGATTGTATTTTCATCATTTGTATTCTAATATTATCCATCTAATTATGTAACTTTTCTGAGTATTTAGAGTCTAGATCATTTTTCTCATATGCTATTAAAATTGCAAGGCAATTTAAGCATTCTATAAAATGTGTTTATATATTGTAAACCCAATTATTTTATTAAACTCTTGAAAGAAATGTATTATCCTTTGGACATTTGTCTTCTCTATCATTTTTAAATTCTGCTTTTAAAATATATATAATTTTTCCTTGAAAATCTAATATATTGGCAAAATTGAGGGAGAAAAGGTGATAATTTTATAGTATCTACAAGCTGTATGTGAACTTAATCTATATCAAAAAATCATAATTTATGATTTACCAGTATTATATATCAATGAGGCATATAATCTATTCCTGTTTTTCATTCTCCTCTTTCTTTAGATGAGTATCTTTTTGTTTTTTTCATGCTAATGTATCTAATGTCCCACACTTGAACTCTGATTGCTGTGTCTCTTCATATTTTTAATGAAACTGTGTGAGATACATAAAACCCTTTATTGATTAAATGACATTTTATTTTATAGGTGTAATGCCAGTGAGTGTGGAAAGTAATTCTATGCTTTGTCCTGCACCTACCCTGAATGAAGTTGGACAGTAAGTACTTTATGAAAAACATTTAAAAACTTTTTAGCTACAAATTATAAGGAAATGGTGACAAAATATACATTGATTGTTTTATTTTATCTTTTCTTGATATACAGATTAAACATGAAATAGTAAACCCTAGACAAATCACTCTGGTTAGTACTTTAACTATACATATTCTTAGTAGGTTGAAAAGGGTAAAGTCTGTTTTATCTTGTTTCTTAAATATTGATTAAAAGGCTCTATAAATATTTATCTGGATAGACTTGAGAAATATTGTTAGAGCCTTTAAATAATAAAGCCATAGCCATTATTTTGAACTTTAGAGTATTGAATTTACACACACACACATACACATACACACAAGAGTTTCAAAGTGGGATTTTGACTAATGACTGTAGTGTTTAAATATTAAGATTGAAGAGCAAAAGGAACATGGCTCAATAAGGCACAACTTAGACTAGGAAATATTGTGCATTAATTTGTGTCCCAGTCCTGTTAAGGGGTATATTTTCATGTTCTTTGGTGTGGCAATAAACCATCATAGCTGGATAAAATAAGGGATATTTAGTTTGGAAGAAGGGCTTTTATTTTAATCACCTATATACAGATAACTTCACCATCAACTTAATATTTCCATGTGTGATTTTTTCCCCCCTGCCCTCTCTATTATGCAGGAAATGTTTGCAAATAGTTCAAATGTTCTCTTGTCCAACAGTAGTAAATGCAATATGCTTAGGATAATGGTTAGGATACAGTTTTCAAGAATCACTATATACTGATCTCAAACCTTCCTCTGGATCAGAGGAAACTAATATACATAAGGCGCCAATCCAAAGTCCGGATTAGTGTTCAGAAAGTGAAGATTATATTTTCCTTTGTGGAACCTAAGAAAATCATTTTAGTAGTTTGAAGTTCACTTGAGCACTTAACTTTTGTGGATGCTTAAATATTCAAGATATCTGTTGGACATCACTTCTGGTCATCCAAGTAAATTGGAGCAGTATCAGCTTTCTGTTTGAAATTGATTGAAAAGAGCTGCATAATATAACTTATAAAAGCAAGACTATCAGAATCTGTTTTCTTTCTATAAAAAAGTATTCATTTTCTGAGTCATATAATAATCTGGTATTGGTAACATGCTTATGGCCAAATTAGACTGGCCTTGGAATTTAAGGCCCATCCATTTTGCGTGGAGCCATCTGTACCACAAGGGCACAGTGGGACTCAATGGCTTTCTGAGTAATAGTCTTGTATTAGCAAAGATAGATCTGTTGACTTAAAAGTTTGGTCTTATTTTATTGAATCTATAAGTCCATATTGATTCTCCTGATTGTTCTCCCCAGTCTGCTTTCAGAGCTGTCTTCTCTCTCTTAGTCACTGGCAGCTCCAACCTTTTTGTTGTTCAGGTAAAAAACCTTTGACTCATTATTGATCTCTTTTATGCAGCCCATAAGCAAATCTCAGCTCTGATTTCAAAACATGTTCAGAATCCAGTCCTTCCCCACCACCTCCACTGATACCACCCTAGACCAAGCTACTGTCATTTCTTGCTTAGGTTATTAGCCTCTCAACCCATCTTTCTTCTTCTGTCCTTGGCAAACGTGATCCTGTTAAAACAGATCAGTTTATGTCAGCCCTCCACTTAAAATCCTTGATAATGTGTTCCTCATTACATTCAGAGTGCAAATCTACTCACTGCAATGTTCTATAAGGTTCTACAAGATCTGGCCCTCACTGCATCTCCAACTTCATCCTCTTTTTGCCCCTTCTGTTATGGTCACACTGGCCTCTTTGTTGTTCTTTAACCACCTGAGCTTATTCCAGTGGCTTGAAAGGCTCCTTCCTTCTTGTCTCACTCTCTCAACTTCAAGTTTTGTTCAACATATCACCTTCTCAGTAAGCCCTTGCCAGTCACCCTATTTAATCATACAATCTTCCCCCTCCCTTGAGTTTAACAGTCTCTACTCTCTTTTCATGGTTCACTTTTTCTCCAAAGCATTTAGTTTGTTATTGTGTCTCCCTCCTGCTGGGATGAATTTGGTTTATTTTGTTTCTTTCTATATCTCTAGCACTGACACAATGCCTGACAGATAGTAGATTCACTAAATGTTTGTTGCATGAAAGAATGAATACATTTTTCTCAAACATTTTGATTTACTATTTATATAAAGAGCTAAAAGAGTGCATTTGATTACTGGGTATATCAGGTAGGAGAAAGATGATCAGAATTCTGTTTGGGGGATCATACCATTTAAGAGAGCAGGAAATTATCTTGACCTTTTCATAGTAATGACTAGTTAAGGAAGACAGCTTACTTTCTTCTCCAAAGTAGTTATAAAATGCAATATACCTGTTCTATCCAACACTGAATTTGTTTTCTCTAGAATTTGCCTTGGGGCACAGTCTCCTTTTTAAGAGACTGCCATAGATACTGCTGGTATTCTTTAGTGATGTGTAGATTGGCTAAATACTCAGAAGATGTGATTTCTAAAAATCATATAAGACATAATAAATATCAAGCACGAGAAAAAATCATTTGTTTGCTTTTTGACATTAATATTTCACCTACAAGCAAGCTGAGAATGTTTTGGAAAGCAATCTGTCTAAAATAATTACTTTTGCTTCTTTTTTGTCTATCAAGTACATGACACCACTGAGGCAAAATATGTGAAGATTTTATTTATTAATGTATCGGACATTTGGCGACATCATTATTTGTTCTACTAAGTATGTTGCAAGTAATTTGGACCTTTCCTTTGCCTTGAATTTCCTTCAGATACTTTTGTAGGCGATGAGCTCTCTTATGAGATTGGATTAAAATCAACACAACTGAAACAGTTTAGCCTTATAAGGTGACTGTGCTTAATATGTTTGTCTAATTAGCTTTTGGCTAAGGATTCAAAACCATTAAGTAGCTAGTTAGCCTATGTTTCAAATAAACACATCTTGCCCAACAATGGATGAAAGTTTTTCCTGTGTGAGGGTGACAGATGTGGTGATGGTTCCCCCTGTCCTCTCACTTAAATAATGAACAGCATGCTGGTGAAGTAACCCTAGACAGACAGCCTCAAAGCCAGATGCACAGTCTCAGAGCTGGAGCCATGGACATGTGTCTCGTCTCATTAGTGTGCTCTATGAGTTCCTTTCTCATCTTTGTGTTACTTCCTGAATTACATTTTCTTTGAGGATTATTCCTTTAAAAATCCAGGGCTCGTGAATTTTGGTTTGAAAGAGGCTTAACATGAAGATGTTTTACTTGGAGATGGGAACTAAAAATGTAGCAGAGTAGCTAGGACATAGGTTTGCATTTGGAAATTGATGTCGTGGAGTAAACAAAAGTTAAAGCTATCTGGGCAAATCTTATCCAGGTTTATCATTGCTTAGCATCGTTGGAATGGGTCTTTGGAGTCCTTTCTTTGAGAGACATCTCTATGTATTAAATTTCTTTATCTGGTATAGAATTTTAGACTAAAATGAACATATTTTTAGTTTTTAAACAGAAAGAATGTAAAGGTGAGATTGTTCTTTCTGAGATTGTTCTTTCCTATTTTTTTTTCATTGGACACAATTTAATTTAAAAATGTCATATGGTTAAAAAAACAAATTGTCTTACCTAGAAAAATCTGTAGATTGTTTGGGAGTTAATTTCTGCCAGTGGTTCATTTGATCCAAAATGTCTTAAGTTTGAGTAGGAAGGACTCTGTGAAGCTCTGCAGATCCTACCCTTTTGAGGGCAGTGGCCTCCTTGTGTAATGTGCAGGTGTCACCCGTTCTTGCAAAATGGGCTTATTCTCTGACCCTTGTTTAGGAAGACATCAACAATAGCACAGCTGCTCTGCAATAGTTGAGATCTCAAACCTGTAATTTGGCAAGAAGAACAGAGCAAATTGGGTAAATATACATAAACACATTGTGAAGAAAGAAAAACAGAACAGAATGAACCAGAGCCTGATCCTACAGCTTGTTTGATAGATTTAAGGAGGCATATGGTATAGTTAAATGTGCTTTCAAAAACATTGGCCAGAATCTTCTGGCAAATATGAAATAAATATCTAAATCAGATGAAACTGATAGTATTAGTTCCCTTAAAAGGCAGTGTGGAAAGACAGTTGACAGAGGGTTTAAGTAAGAAGTGGTGGGACATCAGTGTATGTGGAAATTTTTAAGCATCTGATACTGAAGGATCACTGAGATGCATGTGTGGCAGACTTGGGGTTAGAGCCTGACTTGGTAATGGAATCTTATTTTCCTCAATGTTGTGATTTTTTAAAATGTAATTCATCTTGCCTGGAATAAATTAATTCCATTTCCCTTTCTTGGTTTGACAAATTCTGCCTTTAGCACAGCTTCTCACATGAACAGTTAAAAGAAATATATATATACCTATATATGTATGGTTATGTGAATTTATTTTATCAATTTGTTTTTTTTGAGAGGGAGACATGACAAAATATTTTTTTTATTAGAAGAATTCTTTAAAATCCAGAAAACTGAGGTGATGAATTGGTTGTCAACAGATGACTTGGTGGATGAGGCTGCTTTGGCTGCACTGATCTCCCACTTCCTCCCTTGTTCAGGGTCCATGTCAAAGCAGCGCCATAGCTGCAGGAACCCCATCTGGGCTCGTGGTTGGACTGAGGACCTGAACTGTGTGACCTTTGAGCTCAGCCACCTTGGTTCGGTACTTACAAATAACAAGCTGGCTCTGGGCAAAGCCATGGCCTGAGATGAGCTTCTTGTAGTGAGGGGACCAGAGGATGGAGCACACTTGAAAGCATCCACAGCACTCAGGCCCCGTAGTAGACATTCTAGATGTGAATGTGTCAATCACTGGGTCTCCTCCTAGTTGCCAGGACCTTGGTCTGTCAGAGACACCAAGCTACAGCCTTGATAGCCCCCCTGACAATGGGTGAATGTCTTCAGGGGAACCCAGCCACCCACTCCAGGAGCACTAGACCACATGATGACCAAATATTGTCCATCTGTATACCTACACAATCCCCAATTCCATTATCTTAGTAGCAGGTAATGCAACCATAACTTTATTCTTTCTTCTCTTCCTTATGAGGAATGAGACTGGATTTATTTTTTAAATCATGGATACCAGGACATTTGTTATATCTTTATTTTGAATATAAACATTAGAATCTTGGTGAGATTGGTTAAGGCTGAGGAGCCTCTCAGTTTTTATATTTCTCTGTACCCCTCCCCCAATGGTGGAACATTTATGTATTCGTTCACACAGTGTATTGCTTTCTGATTATACCTATAAATGTGATAAGTTCACCTAATCTGCATTGCATCTCCATCCTAAATATTATATTCAGTTCTAGAAATTGTCTCTTAAGAGGAACAATAGTTAATTCGAGTACATCTAGGGTGGCCAGCAAAATCTTGCCAAGTGTGAAAATACTGAATTAAAATACTGAAAAAGACATGATTCAGGTGTGACACATCGGCTCTCCAAATGTCAGGTCTGTCATGTGAAAGATAGATTTGACTTATTCTTTATTGCTCCAAGAACAAGAGAAAGAAAGAGTGGAAGGTAAAAGGAGGCACATTTCAGCTCAATATAAGAACGATTTTTGTAAAAATTGGAATCATTTAGTGAGTGTTTTGGTAACTAAAGGTGTTCAGAGAGGGATAGCTATGTGATGATATGGAAGATATTCCTTAAATATGTATTTAAATCCTATTATATATCTGCTTTTAAATTTTATATTATTAAAGTTTTTACTATTACTAAAATATTTGACTTTTTTGGATGAAAGGCACTAAAAATTGAGTGATCATTTTGAAGCATCTTTTTAGTATTTAAAAAGATACACAATGCAGTTAAAATGGGGTTATTTTCAGTATAATACTGAAAATATTTACAATAAAAGTGTAGGTGTGATGTCCAGTACAATTCTGATATAACTTTTTTTTTCTTCTGAAATCTAGCAATCTTCCTGACTGCAGTGCTTGTTTTAGTTATATACATATATTATCTCAAAAAGAAATTATTTTATTCAATTATTTTATCCTTTTACCCCTTTGAAGAAAATATCCTTAAACAAAATATTAATTTATGTATATATATTCATAACTAGAACTAGAGCCTTTATTCACAAATATGAAACCTTATTTTCACCTCATAATTTATTATGCATAAAGCTAACTTTTAAAAAGCTCTGCAGAGTATTAAATAGTAGCACTTGATTTCAAAATATCTTAAGTCACCATAATTTTAATAGCTTTTTGAGTAGTTGCCAGTTTAATTTTCAGTATGTGCAAATTGGAGGTAAATTATTTATTACTTCCAGCAAATGTCTTTCACAATTTTATTTAATTTTTTCATCTTTTTAAATGGATCATAAAATGGCAGTCTTTTATTGGACATCCATTAAAGTCAGCAGCAAATAAATACTTTGCAAATAGGTTGCTATGATTGAAATGTCAACCATATTTTACGCAGTATGAAATTTCCTCAGATCAGAGTAGCCCTAACGTATGGCAATGAGCTGTTCTCCTGTTCTGGAATTGTCTTACATCTTTAAACATTAAATTAAAGCACTGTGACCGTTAGGACTTTGAATTTTATTTACTTAGTTATATATCAGAATACTATTTAATAATTTCTCATGTGGAATGAATTTAGTACCCTTGAATTTAGTTTTATCACTATTTTTTTTTTTTTTTCCGTACGCGGGCCTCTCACTGTTGTGGCCTCTCACTGTTGTGGCCTCTCCCGTTGCGGAGCAACAGGCTCCGGACGCGCAGGCTTAGCGGTCATGACTCATGGGCCCAGCCGCTCCGCGGCACGTGGGATCTTCCCGGACCGGGGCATGAACCCGTGTCCCCTGCATCGACAGGCGGACTCTCAACCACTGCGCCACCAGGGAAGCCCTAGTTTTATCACTATTAATTGAGGACCAATTGACATTAAAATGCACTTCAAGCAGTCTTTTTGTTAAGTTGTTCAGGTTTCTTCTATCCTTCTACTTAAATGTTCTGAGGATGGAGCAAAGAGCCGTTGAACATATTTGTAAGCAATTCTAAACAATGTAGAACCAACTTATAGAAAAGGGAGTTGAAGGAGTCCTCAGTTCTGAGCCTCGCCTTCCCTGACCACCCAGAATTATCTGCACTGTGGGCCAGTCTTGTCTCAGAAGAAGGTCTTTCCTTGTCTTTCACGACTTCATAGTCTCACCTCTGGGACTGTTTCTTCTCCAGTGTTACCTCCGGCTCCTCTTCTTACAGTTCCTAGTCAGTTTTCACCATGGCTGGATTCCTGACCCATAAACTCACCTTCTCTAAGCCTTCCTTTTCTTGCTATGAGTTCCAAATCTCCAGACAAGATCTTTCCCTTAGCTTGAAACCAACCAAATGTCCACTATCCAAATGTCAGCTCATTAACTTGGATTTCCCTTAGGCAAATTAAACCTGAAGTTCCCAAATTAAACTCATGTACTTCTGTTCAAACCTGTTCCTTTCATGTTTCCTGTGCAAAATTACCCACCTTCCTGTGCAAAACACAAACTTTGAAGCCATCTTTAACTACTCCTTCTTCCTCACCTCCTACATCCTATGAATGTCCAAGTCCTTTTTAATCTAACTGCTTAATACCTCTCAATTTTCATTTCAGATTACCCTCATTGACACTATTTGGTTCAGTTCTACTTTGGTCCTTATTTGAAATTCACTGAGAAATTCTTTAAAATTTTTTTTTAATTGAGGTAACATTGGTTTATAACATTATATAAGCTTCATGTATACAAATATTAAGTTTTGACTTCTGTATACACTACAGTATGCTCACCACCAAAAGTCTAGTTTCCATCTGTCAGCATACAGTTGACCCCCTTTACCCATTTTGCCCTCCAGCTCTTCCCCTCTGGTAGCCATCAATTTGTTCTCTGTATCTAGGTGCTTGTTTTTGTTTTGTTTTGTTTCTTTGTTTTTATATTCCACATATGAATGAAATCATACATATTTGTCTTTCTCCATCTGACTTGTTTCACTTAGTACCCTCAAGGTCCATCCATGTTGTCACAAATGTCAAGATTCCATTTTTTTATGGTTAAGTAGTATTCCATTGTACATATATACTACGTCCTCTTTAGCCATTCATCCATCAGTGGGCACTTACGTTGCTAAAAACCGAGCCTCAGCTCGCAGCCCCGCCCGCCCCGGCGGGTGAGCAGACAAGCCTCTCGGGTTGGTGAGTGCTGGTCGGCACCGATCGTCTGTGCAGGAATCTCCCCGCTTTGCCCTCCGCACCCGTCGCTGTGCACTACTCCGCGGTCCGGAAGCTCCCCCCTCCGCCTCCCGCAGTCTCCGCCCGCGGAGGGGCTTCCTAGTGTGTGGAAACTTTTCCTCCTTCACAGCTCCCTCCCACTGGTGCAGGTGCCGTCCTTATTCTTTTGTCTCTGTTTTTTCTTTTGCCCTACCCAGGTACGTGGGGGGTTTCTTGCCTTTTGGGAGGTCTGAGGTCTTCTGCCAGCCTTCAGTAGGAGTTCTGTAGGAGTTGTTCCACGTGTGGATGTATTTCTGGTGTATCCGTGGGGAGGAAGGCGATCTCCGCGTCTTACTCTTCCGCCATCTTCCTATACCCTCCGCATATATCTTTTTGAATTGGTGTTTTTGTATTCTTCAGATAACTACCCAGAAGTGGAATAACTGGATCATATGGTAGTTCCATTCTTAATTTTTAGGGGAACCTCCATCCTGTTTTTCATAGTAGGTGCACCAATTTCGATTCCTACCAACAGTGAAATACACTATGACATTGTTAACTGGTCTTCTACTGTAGAAATTTACTCTTCCAATCCCTGCTCTATGATGCAACAAGTGATATTTGTAAAACACAATTCTGACCATATTTCTGCCTGGCTTAAAAACTCATAAGACTAATTCTAAATATCTAAATATGGCATCCTGGGTTCTTCATTATCCTCCTACTCTCCTTTTCGGCCTCAAGCCATATATTCTCACTCTCACGTTCTGTGTTGATGCCATATTGAATGGCTTTTATTCCTTGACTGTTCTGTGCCTTTCTTATCTTCCAGTTTGTCAAATAGTGCTCCATCTTCCTGGATCCCTTTTTAATCTCTTTTCCTAACTAATTCTTCATCATCCTTTAGGATTCATCATAGAGGTGACTTCCTGCAGGAAATCTTTGTTGATGCCCCCGTGCAAGGCTCAGTCGGTTGTAACTCCCACATGGTCCTCTAGTACCTTTGTGCTTATACCTATTTTAGTTAATATCACATTCTATTGTAATTGTTCATGTGGCTTCCTTTCAATTACATTGTAATGCTGTGTTTCATTTGTTATTGCAGCCCTATTACCAAGCACAGCCTAGGTTGGCCTATTGTAGGCAATTTATAAATACTGGAGTAATAGACTGATTGAGTGATTGATTGAACTTACTGGCCAACATTCAGAAACCAATTTGGAGTACAGTTTTGTGTGTGTGTGTGTGTGTGTGTGTGTGTGTGTTACGCGGGCCTCTCACTGTTGTGGCCTCTTCTGTTGTGGAGCACAGGCTCCAGACATGCAGGCCCAGAGGCCATGGCTCACGGGCCCAGCCGCTCCGCGGCATGTGGCATCCTCCCGGACCGGGACACGAACCCGTGTCCCCTGCATCGGCAGGCGGACTCTCAACCACTGCACCACCAGGGAAGCCCTGGAGTACAGTTTTAAGTGTTAGGTTCAAGCACACAGCTCAACATAGTTGCAGTGTTGGGTTTTATCAAGATAACATTTTGTAACAGGAAGGAAATAGCTTTGAAAATTTTCTTTACGTGAACTTGCATGACATTATATGTTATACTAGGCATTTTTGGAACAATTTAGCTCTCTCTATTTTTATATGGAAGTAAGTAGAAGAGAAATTCTTCAAAGTAAACAAAAAAGTATTAGGCAATTATTTCTTTGCTGCAATACATTCTTCTATATTATCTGTGCTGTTTTTTAACTTGGATCTAAAATGTTTATATAAAAGTATCTTGATAGCTGAATAATTTTTTAGACAAATAGTCAGATGTTACAGTAATTTATAGAGTACCCGCTGTGTTCCAGGCACTGTGTTGGACATTTTATGTACATTATTTTGTCAAGCTCTCCTCCCCAAAGCAACTCTGAAATAGGTACAGTTATCCCCCTTTTACACATTGAAGAATGCAAGCTTGAGAGGGTAGTGACTAGGGTTCAAACCTATAACTCCTGATTCCCCAACATGTGGGCTGAATCTATTATCCCCTTTTTCAATTTTATTTTATTCTTGGGACAGATAAACTCTTTACTCACCTCTCCTGTATGGAATTATGTGAAAACAATGTGGCTTTAATACATTTTTGCCCATAATAAAGTTTCTGTAACTGAGAGTATGAGTTCTACTGTCCTAAATATATTAACCAGCAATAAAAGTTATATAGCAATCAAAATGAGAAATCCATAGATACTAGCGCAAGTTACATAAAATATGACAAAACATGACATACGTATATTGGAGTCTTGGGGCAAAGAAAGGTCAAGGTATTGAGTCTGGGTTAGAGGGTGAGATGGGTTTTGTCAATCTGTTTGCCAGCAATGGAGTAGCAGAGCTTTGGACAAAAGTAGCAGCTCATAACAGTGCCAGTATCATACCAATAATTTCAAAATTTTTTCTAAAGAAACAACAAAATTTAAAAGCAGAAATAACTTTTAGAGTGTGTTTTCATGTTTGCAACACTTCTGAAAAAATTTCCCAGCAAATATATATACATATAAAAATATACACATATGTTCACAAATAAATATCATATAGTAAATGCCATTATAACTATGAGAAATATGTGAATATAGTAAGAAATTGGAAGAGTGACACTGGAGAAGTGAGACAAAGCTCTCGCCAGTGAGTGAAATTTAGATGTAAGACCCTAAAGCACTTACTGAGGATTAAGGTGGTATGCAGTAGAAGTGGAAGCACTTTGACTACAGAGCCAGAGAAGTCCAATATTTGGGTAAGTTACCTTTTTAAGCTTCAGGTCCTTTATTTGGAAAATGGAGACAATGCTACAGCCTCCCTCAGTGGGTTGTTGTGAGAATTAAGTGAGAAGATGTGTTAATGTGTTTAGCTCATAGTAAGGAATCGGGGCTTCCCTGGTGGCGCAGTGGTTGGGAGTCCGCCTGCCGATGCAGAGGACACGGGTTCGTGCCCCGGTCCAGGAGGATCCCACGTGCCGCGGAGCGGCTGGGCCCGTGAGCCATGGCCGCTGGGCCTGCGTGTCCGGAGCCTGTAACTCCGCTGTGGGAGAGGCCACAGCAGTGAGAGGCCCGCGTACCACAATAAAAACCAAAACCAAAAACAAAACATAGTAAGGAATCGATAAACACTGTTATTATGAGTACTGTTGTTTCTGGCAGTGGTTTGATCGTGCTACTACTGCTCTCAGGAAGGTGAATATTATATTGTTTCAACTGAATCCATGTGTCAAAAGAATCATCCGGTGGCTTTCCATGTCTGTGGAGACTAACTCAGTTTGATCAGACACCAGCTACATTATACTAGACTGAGATTTTAAGAATAATGTGCAAATTGGTTTGGTTGCCTACAAGACCTCATCGGCATGCTATGGGAAACTATAGAAAAGAGTGAATTTTGTTATAAAATACATCTTCTGTTCTTATTCCATTTGGATAAGCATTAAATGTTTCCTTCATTAATTAGAGAACTGGTTCATTTCTGGTGAGTTCTACGTGCCAGATTATAAACAACTTTGGTCAATGTCTACTGATCCCTTTAAAGTTGAATCAATAAGATTACCTGCAACAATCATACATTATTATGAACCCAGTAATCTTCCCCCACAAACCAAAACCATGCTTTCTGTGTCATATGCTTTCTGGTACATGCTTTAAAGTAGGGGAATTAGGATCTAGGAAACATTATTTTTGGATTGAACTATACTTAATCTTCCAAAAAAAACAAAGCAAAACAAGGCACTGAGTTCTGCAGAAAAAGCAGGTAGGTTTAAGTTTTCTTTCTTAAATAAGCCACTTGGCATTCTGTGTTGGAATAGTTCAGAAGTTTAGTTAAGTTGATATAAGTACCCCAAGTTCTTGTTCTTTTCTGGATTTAGCTAAACTTTTTTTTTTTTTTAACAAAATGTTTTAAAGGGAATATTTTACAAGGAATATTTTTAACAGGAGTAATCCTGAATTTTGAAGAAGAGTTCAGCTAGAAGTTTGCTAGTCCTGTCTTTCCTGGGGGCTTTAGCCCTGTAGGAATCCAAACTAAATATCACATTGAGGGAAAAAAAACACATTAAGAACTTTCATTTCTTCAAGCCTGTGTGGTATGATGGAAAGAATTCAAAATTTGTGAGAATCCTAGCTTTACCACTTTGGGCAAGGTAATTAACATTTTGGGGCCTATGTACCCCAGCTGTAAAACTGTGAAACTACTTACTTTAAGAGTTCTTTTAAGAATTAAATGAGATAATATCCATAAAGTGTCCAGGATAGCATCTGGCCCATGGTAGGGACTGAATAATATTTCTCATCTCCTCTCCCTAGCATCATTACTGAAAATCTTACCAGTGGCTTGAGATTGCTTCCGTTTTATCCTAACTCTCAATAGCTAATAATATTTGGCACACAACTCAAGGCATAGAGAAGAAATCGTCTAAATTTAGAGTAATTAAGGCAAAGTTTCTGGCTTTTAATTCTTGGAATTTAGAATACTTTGTGAGCATTGGAGCATGGTGTTCTATAGAAGGTAGGTTAACAAAATGTTGCCTACTGCTTCCACATTAATGAATGGATACCTTTGTTTTGTTGGTATACTGATTATTCTGTGGTAATATACTTCATAAACTCTTTTGGAAAAGAGCTGTTTCCTCAATACTTTAAAAACTCCTTGTCATCTTTTTCTCTTTGATATCTTCTTAGAGCTATGAAATAAAAATTACCTACTGATCCCAAATGATAAATTATTAGAATCTGAATAAATGAAATTGTAATTATTTTTAATTGTATTATTAGTTGAAATCATATTTTCAGAATGAGAGCTATATTTCTTAGCAATGGACAAAAATTATTCTCCTTTTTTTCTACCTTTGTCAGGATATTTTAAAATCCTGAACATTTACAACAAATGCCTACAAATATGTAAATTATGTTCCTTTTTTCTTTTCATTTAGTTTACTCTGTCTTTCATGATCACTTTCTTTATATTTTATCTTTCAATGGTTTGTTATTTCCATATTTTTAAAAATTTTATTTTATTGAAATATAGTTGATTTACAATATTGTGTTAGTTTCTGGTGTACAGCAAAGTGATTCAGTTATACATATATACATTCCTTTTCATATTCTTTTCCATTATGGTTTATCACAGGATATTGAATATAGTTCCCTGTGCTATACATTAAGACCTTATTTTTTATCCATTTTATATATAATAGTGTGCATCTTGTAATAACTTTTTAAAAAATATCTTTATTGGAGTATAATTGCTTTACAATGTTGTGTTAGTTTCTGCTGTACAACAGAGTGAATCAGCTATATGTATACACATATCCCCATACTCCCGCCCTCTTGAGCCTCCCTCCCACTCTCCCTATCCCACCCCTTTAGGTCATCACAAAGCATTGAGATGATCTCCCTGTGCTGTGTAGCAGCTTCCCACTAACCATGCATTTTACATTTGGTAGTGTATATATGTCAATGCTACTCTTTCACTTTGTTCCAGCTTCCCCTTCCCCTCTCTGTGACCTCAAGTCCATTCTCTACATCGGTGTTTTTATTCCTGCCTTGCCACTAGGTTCATCAGTACCATTTTTTTTTTTAGATTCCATATATATGTGTGAGCATACACAGGCATTCATTTCTCTAATGATTAGTGATGTTGAGCATCCTTTCATAAGTTTGTGGGCAATCTGATATCTTCTTTGAAGAAATGTCTGTTTAGGTCTTCTGCCCATTTTTGGATTGGGTTCTTTGTTTTTTTGGTATTGATTTGCATGAGCTGCTTGTATATTTTGGAGATTAATTCTTTGTCAGTTGCTTCATTTGCAAATATTTTCCCCCATTCTGAAGGTTGTCTTTCCATAGTGGCTGTATCAATTTACATTCCCACCACCAGTGCAAGAGCTTCCCTTTCCTTCACGCCCGCTCCAGCAGTTATTGTTTGTAGATTTTTTGATGATGGCCATTCTGACTGGTGTGAGGTGATACCTCATTGTGGTTTTGATTTTCATTTCTCTAATGATTGGTGATGTTGAGCATCCTTTCATAAGTTTGTGGGCAATCTGATATCTTCTTTGAAGAAATGTCTGTTTAGGTCTTCTGCCCATTTTTGGATTGGGTTCTTTGTTTTTTTGGTATTGATTTGCATGAGCTGCTTGTATATTTTGGAGATTAATTCTTTGTCAGTTGCTTCATTTGCAAATATTTTCCCCCATTCTGAAGGTTGTCTTTTCATCTTGTTTATGGTTTTCTTTGTTGTGCAAAAGATTTTAAGTTTCATTAGTTCCCATTTGTTTATTTTTTATTTTATTTCCATTTCTCTAGGAGGTGGATCAAAAAGGATCCTGCTTTGATTTGTCTCATACAGTGTTCTGCCTGTGTTTTCCTCTAAGAGTTTTATAGTGTCTGGCCTTACATTTAGGTCTTTAATTCCATTTTGAGCTTATTTTTGTGTATGGTGTTAGGGAGTGTTCTAATTTCATTCTTTTACATGTAGCTGTCCAGTTTTCCCAGCACTACTTATTGAAGAGGCTGTCTTTTCTCCAATGTATATCCTTGCCTCCTTTGTCAAAGATAAGGTGACCATATGTGTATGGGTTTATCTCTGGGCTTTCTATCCTGTTCCATTGATCTGTATTTCTGTTTTTGTGCCAGTACCATACTGTCTTGATTACCGTAGCTTTGTAGTATAGTCTGAAGTCTGGAGCTTTGTAGTATAGTCTGGAGTCTGGAAGCCTGATTCCTCCAGCTCCGTTTTTCTTTCTCAAGGTTGCTTTGGCTATTCAGGGTATTTTGTGTTTCCATACACATTGGAAAATTTTTTGTTCTAGTTCTGTGAAAAATGCCATTGGTAATTTGATAGGGATTGCACTGAATCTGTAGATTGCTTTGGGTAGTATAGTCATTTTCACAATGTTGATTCTTCTCATCCAAGAACATGGTATATCTGTCCATCTGTTTGTATCATCTTTGATTTCTTTCATCAGTGTCATAATTTTCTGTATACAGGTCTTTTGCCTTCTTAGGTAGATTTATTCCTAGGTATTTTATTCTTTTTGTTGCAGTGGCAAATTTGTTTCCTTAATTTGTCTTTCTGATTTTTCATCATTAATGTATAGGAATCCAAGAGATTTCTGTGCATTAACTTTGTATTCTGTTATTTTACCAAATTCATTTATTAGTTTAATGTATAGGAATCCAAGAGATTTCTGTGCATTAACTTTGTATTCTGTTACTTTACCAAATTCATTTGTTAGTTCTAGTAGCTTTCTGGTGGCCTCTTTAGGATTCTCTGTATAGTATCATGTCATCTGCAAACAGTGACAGTTTAAATCCTTTTCCAATTTGTATTCCTTTTATTTCTTTTTCTTCTGATTGCCATGGCTAAAACTTCCAAAACTATGTTGAATAATACTGGTAAGAGTGGGCACCCTTGTCTTGTTCCTGATCTTAGAGGAAATGCTTTCTGTTTTTCACCATTGAGAATGATGTTGGCTGTGGGTTTGTCATATATGCCTTTTATTATGTTGAGGTAACTTCCCTCTATGCCCAGTTTCTGTCTATTTCCATTTTTATATTCTTAAACAATGATCTTGTGATAATGGTAATGTCTAGAGACAGGGAAAAGCTAAGTCGGTTGGAAGTATTTTCCCCATTTTAGGTTTTTGTGAACCTGAAACAATCTCAGCATTTTTCTGGATTAAGGAATTATTTAATTTAATTTATTTCCTAAAAATGTATTACTTTAAACTAGAACAATGACAACAACAGGAATTTCTTCATGTTTCTATTGACATTAATGCTTCTTTTAGGAACAATTTGATCACTTAAGGAATTTGCCTCTGGCTACTAGAACTAAGAAAGAAAAAACGCTAAGATAACCGATCAAATGCTTTGACTTTTAAAGTAGACTCTCTGGCTAATTCTGAATTATTTAAGGAAAGAAAAAATTTCCACAAAACTCCAGTTTTTAATTACTCTTAATTATTGTTTCTGCATTTTCTTTCAGAACTCTTGATGTTTCAGTGAGCTTTAATGGAGGAAATTCTGTCATCTCGGGCTCACTAACAGTCACAGCCACAGAATGTGTAAGTCCCTGTTCACATAAAGTTACTTTTTTAAAAATAACTCTCTCCAGAAATAATTTATGGACCTTCAATATTGTTGCATCCTACAGTAAAGAAAGTACAAATAGTAACACTGGAGACCATTACAAGAAAATGTTTGTATAGAAGTTATTGTAGGTTGTTTTGTTTTTTCCTTTAGTCTCCTTTAAAGGGATTTTAAAGAGTATACATTATATTTTGATATTTATAAAATTGAAGTCATATTTAAATATTAGAATAAGGTAGGAAAATGATTTCCAAATGAAGCATTTTTTTCTTAAAACATTAACTATGTAAAGGAAATAATGTCTTTCTGTTAATGAAGGTTGCATTATAATACCTAAGACGTTTATCATGTTTTTTAAATTATTAGTGCATCTTAATGAGTGAGCTTATTATTTTGTCCCTTTTAATGTTGATGATTTCTCAAGAGTAAGGAACTTGATTTTGAGAACTTTATAATATCTTGGTTTGAAACTACACTGAAACTATAATTTAGTTAACATGGTTGATTTGCACTACCTAAGATGCAATCTTTGGATATATAAATTCCATTGATAAGAGAGTGTTTTCCTTATAGTTAATTTTTTTGCTTTATCTTGACATTAGATTGTTGAACATGAAAACACAAAGCACTAAAAGGAACTGATCACACGGCTGATACTCTTATGAGTGCATTTTCTTTGTTAAAAATATATAAATCAATGCAAAAAAAAAAATTCCTCCCCTTCAAAAGACCAAAATCCCAAACCTATACATTTTTTCACATCTCATGATTTTTTTTTAACATCTTTATTGGAGTATAAAGGCTTTACAATGGTATGTTAGTTTCTGCTATATAACAAAGTGAACCAGCTATACATATACATATATCCCCATATCTCCTCCCTCTTGCATCTCCCTCCCACCCTCCCTATCCCACTTCTCTAGGTGGACACAAAGTACCGAGCTGATCTCCCTGTGCTATGCAGCTGCTATCCTCTAGCTATATATTTTACATTTGGTAGTGTATATATGACCATGCCACCCTCTCACTTCATCCCAGCTTACCCTTTCCCACCCCATGTCCTCAAGTCCATTCTCTACCTCTGAGTCTTTATTCCTGTCCTGCCCCTAGGTTTGTCAGAACCAATTTTTTTTTTTAGATCCCATATATATGTGTTAGCATACAGTACTTATTTTTCTCTTTCTGACTTACTTCACTCTGTATGACAGTCTCTAGATCCATCCACCTCACTACAAATAACTCAAATTCATTTCTTTTTATGGCTGAGTAATATTCCATTGTATATATGTGCCATATCTTCTTTATCCATTCATCTGTCAATGGACACTTAGGTTGCTTCCATGTCCTGGCTATTGTAAATAGTGCTGCAATGAACATTGTGGTACATGACTCTTTTTGAATTATGGTTTTCTCAGGGTATATGCCCAGTAGTGGGATTGCTGGATCATATGGTAGTTCTATTTTTAGTTTTTTAAGGAACCTCCATATTGTTCTCCATAATGACTGTATCAATTTACATTCCCACCAACAATGCAAGTGGGTTCCCATTTCTCCACACCCTCTCCAGCATTTATTGTTTGTATAGTTTTTGATGTTGGCAATTCTGACCAGTGTGAGGTAATACCTCATTGTAGATTTGATTTGCATTTCTCTAATCATTAGTGATGTTAAGCATCATTTCATGGGTTTGTTGGCAATCTTTGGAGAAATGTCGATTTAGATCTTCCACCCATTGTTGGATTGGGTTGTTTCCTTTTTTTGATATTGAGCTGCATGAGCTGCTTGTATATTTTGGAGATTAATCCTTTGTCAGTTGCTTCATTTGCAAATAGTTTCTCCCATTCTGAAGGTTGTCTTTTCATCTTGTTTATGGTTTCCTTGGCTGTGCAAAAGATCTTAGGTTTCATTAGTTCCCATTTGTTTATTTTTGTTTTTATTTCCATTTCTCTAGGAGATGGGTCAAAAAGGACCTTGCTGTCATTTATCTCATAGACTGTTCTGCCTGTGTTTCCCTCTAAGAGCTTTATAGTGCCTGGCCTTACATTTAGGTCTTTAATCCATTTGGAGTTTATTTTTGTGTATGGTGTTAGAGAGTGTTCTAATTTCATTCTTTTACGTGTAGCTGTCCAGTTTTCCCAGCACCACTTATTGAAGAGGCTGTCTTTTCTCCATTGTATATTCTTGCCTCCTTTGTCAACGATAAGGTGACCATATATGCATGGGTTTATCTCTGGGCTTTCTATCCTTTTCCATTGATCTGTATTTCTGTTTTTGTGCCAGTACCGTAGTGTCTTGATGACTGTAGCTTTATAGTATAGTCTGAAGTCAGGGAGCCTGAATCCTCCAGTTTTTTTCCCTTTCATCACTTTAAATATGTCCTGCCACTCTCTTCTGGCTTGCAGAGTTTCTGCTGAAAGATCAGCTGTTAACCTTATGGGGATTCCCTTATATGTTATTTGTTGCTTTTCCCTTGCTGCTTTTAATATTTTTTCTTTGTATTTAATGTCTAATAGTTTTATTAATATGTGTCTTGGTGTGTTTTTCCTTGGATTTACCCTGTATTGGACTCTCTGCACTTCCTGGACTTGATTGAATATTTCCTTTCCCATATTAGGGAAGTTTTCAACTATAATCTCCTAATATTTTCTCAGTCCCTCTTTTTTCTCTTCTTCTTCTGGGATCCCTGTAATTCGAATGCTGGTGAGTTAAATGTTGTCCCAGTGGTCTCTGAGACTGTCCTCAATTCTTTTCATTCTTTTTCTTTATTTTGCTCTACTGTAATTATTTTCACTATTTTATCTTCCAGGTCACTTATCTGTTCTTCTGCCTCAGTTATTCTGCTAATGGTTCCTTCTAGAGAATTTTTAATTTCATTTTTTGTGTTGTTCATCCTTGTTTGTTTGCTCCTTAGTTCTTCTAGCTCCTTGGGAAATGTTTCTTGTATTTTCTCCATTCTATTTCCAAGATTTTGGATCATCTTTACTATCATTGCTCTGAATTCTTTTTCAGGTAGACTGCCTATTTCCTCTTCATTTGTTTGGTCTGGTGAGTTTTTACCTGCTCCTCCATTTGCTGTCTATTTATATGTCTTCTCATTTTGCTTAACTTACTGTGTTTGGGGTCTCCTTTTCGCAGGCTGCAGATTCATAGTTCCTGTTGTTTATGTTGTCTGCCTCCCGTGGCTACGGGTGGTTCAGTGGGTTGTGCAGGCTTCCTGGTGGAGGGGACTGGTGCCTGTGTTCTGGTGGATGAGGCTGGATCTTGTCTTTCTGGTGGGCAGGACC
>NW_020174050.1:7594880-7639518 GCF_003031525.2 Neophocaena asiaeorientalis asiaeorientalis | reverse complement strand
CCCTCAAAAAACGGACAGACAGAACCCTAAGATAAATGACAAAAGCAAATCTATACAGACAAAATCACAAAGAAGCATACATATACATACTCACAAAAAAAAAGGAAAAATATATATATATTAAAAAAAAGAGAGAGAGAGCAACCAAATCAATAAACAAATCTTCCAGTGATAATAATGTCTAAATAAAAAACTAAGATAAAGGTAACTCAATGGTTGGGAGTCCACCTGCCAATGCAGGGGACATGGGTTTGTGCCCCAGTCCAGGAAGATCCCACATGCCGCGGAGCAGCTGGGCCCGTGAGCCATGGCCGCTGAGCCTGTGCTCCGCAGCAGGAGAGGTCACAGCAGTGAGAGGCCCACGTACTGCAAAAAAAAAAAGAAAGAAAAAATATAAAATAAAGTTATTGAAATAAAAAAATTATTAAAAGTAAAAATAAAAAATAATTAAAAAAGAAAGAAGAGAGCAAGTAAACGAAAAAACAATTCCACCAATGATAACAAGCACTAATAACTATTCTAAAAAATAAACAAAAAAAAATCCCTCAAAAAACGGACAGACAGAACCCTAAGATAAATGACAAAAGCAAATCTATACAGACAAAATCACAAAGAAGCATACATATACATACTCACAAAAAAAAAGGAAAAATATATATATATTAAAAAAAAGAGAGAGAGAGCAACCAAATCAATAAACAAATCTTCCAGTGATAATAATGTCTAAATAAAAAACTAAGATAAAGGTAACACCAGAAACAAATTAGATGCAGAAGGCAAACCCCAAGTCTACTGTTGCTCCCAAAGTCCACCTCCTCGATTTGGGATGATTCGTTGTCTATTCAGGTATTCCACAGGTGCAGGGTACATCTCTCCCTGGATCACAGGACCCTGGCAGTGGCGGGCTGCACAGGCTCCTGGGAGGGGAGGTGTGGATAGTGAGCTGTGCTTCTTGGTGGCTGCAGCAACAGTCTTAGCGTTTCATGCCCATCTCTGGCATCCACGCTGATAGCTGTGGCTCGTATTCTTCTCTGGAGCTTGTTTAGCTGGTGCTCTGAATCCTCTCTCCTCGTGCACCCGAAAACAATGGTCTCTTGCCTCTTAGGCAGGTCCAGATTTTTTCTGGACTCCGTCGTTGCTAGCTGTGGCGCACTAGCCCCCTTCAGGCAGTGTTCACGCAGCCAACCCCAGTCCTCTCCCTGGGATCTGACCTCTGAAGCCGGAGCCTCAGCTCCCGGCCCCCACCCATCCCGGCGGCTGAGCAGACAAGCCTCTAGGGCTGGTGAGTGCTGGTCAGTACTGATCCTCTGTGCAAGAATCTCACTGCTTTGCCCTCTGCACCCCTTTTGCTGCGCTCTCCTCCGTGGCTCCAAAGCTTCCCCCGTGCCACCTCCCGTCTCTGCCAGTGAAGGGGCTTCCTAGTGTGTGGAAACTTCCTCCTTCACAGCTCCCTCCCAGAGGGGCAGATTCCATCCCTATTCTTTTTCTCTGTTTTTCCTTTTTTCTTTTGCCCTACCCAGGTACGTGGGGAGTTTCTTGCCTTTTGGGAGGTCTGAGGTCTTCTGCCAGCATTCAGTAGGTGTTCTATAGGAGTTGTTCCACATGTAGATGTATTTCTGATGTATTTGTGGGGAGGAAGGCGATCTCCACGTCTTACTCCTCTACCATCTTGAAGGTGCCACCTCCATCTCATGATTTTATGGTTTTATATTTTGATATTTTAATTTGAGAGACATCCTTCCTCCAGCAAACAAAACAAAGCAACGCGATATTATCTGTAGAGAGATAGTTTGTTTCTTGTTGTAAGAAAACATTGCAGGGAAAACAAGCATCGATATGGACTCTTGGATCACTATTGAATTCCCTGGATAACTCTTTAACAACAACTGTTTTTATTTTGAAAATAGCTAGTTGTTTTTTGCCCCTTTTTATCTTCAATTCATGTTGCAATTTATAGGTTTTGTGGATGTTGTAATGTGTAGGTTTCCTGGTCCCTCAGGATGTGGTTGAGATTACAGACATTTGTGGTATATGATATCTCAGTGTTTTGCTCACTGAAATGGGGTTCTTTTTCCATCCTCCTTCCTATTCTGTACCTCCAGCTGTCTTTTTTCACCTCTCTTTCACAGAAGCAGGAAAACAAATCTTTGTCTGCATCCTATAACCATGCACAGTTTCTGTGTGCAGGGATGCTGAAGCTTAATGACTCATTTGGAATGTACAGGTTGTTTGCTTCTTGGAAAGAGGAAGTCTTTCTAGGTCTTGCTAGTTCTAAGGGGAGCGTAACGTGACTCGAGGTGGTTTTAAGAGTAAGGTGATTTCAGAAAAAGGAACATCAGTTGTGTCAGAGATGGAGAGAAAATTTGGCGGCACGTTGTTATATTAAATAAGGCATCTGAATATTTTCCCTTGAGAAGAGATTTAAGCAAAGCCCTGAGGAAGGTGAGGGAGTGAGCCCTGAAGACCATGCAAGGGAAGAGTGTTCTTGCGGAGGGAGCAGCTCGAACAGAGCCTAAGATGGGAGTGTATGTGGCTGGTTTAAAGAGGAGCAAAGCAGCCAGTGTGCAGAGTGGAGGTAGCTGGGGAAGGAGGCCTGAGATGAGTAGGAGAGCGTGGAGGGAGGGGAGAGATCATGGAGAGTTTTGTAAGTCATTGTAAGATTCTGAGTGTTTTTCTAAGTGAAACAGGAGCCACTGAAGGTGACACGGTGTGACTGTGTTTTAAAAGGATCATTCTGACTGCTGTGCAAAAATAGACTTTGCAGGTAGGGGCCAAAGTGGAGACCTGGAGACCAATTCTGTGGCTAGTTCAGTAATCTAGGAGAGGGGATGGTGACTCCACTGGGCAGATAGCAAGGGAGATGGTGGGAAGTGGTTAGATTTGAATATATTTTAAAGGTGGAGTCTACCGGATACCTAGACAGATTAGATACGGGTGTGAGAGAAAGACAATAAGGACAGTTCCAGGCTTTTTCACCTGAGCAACTAGAAAGATGAGTTGTCATCAGGTAGAGACGTTTTTTGAAAAAAGATGAGGAGGTCTGTTTTGGAAATGTTGAGTGAAAGATGTCCATTTTTCATCTCAGTGGGAGTGTCAGAAAGGCTGTTGAATACACAAGTCTGAAGTTCTAGAAAGAGGTCTGGATTGGAGGTGCACATTTGGGAGCTGTTGTATGGAATGAAAAAGTCAACCAAATTCCACATGATTTTTAATGAAAAAAAAAAAAAAGGAGCTTTTAGTAGGTAGAGCAAGAAGGGAAGGAAAGCTAGAGAAATGTTTTGTATTTATGGAGGAACCGAGATAAACTGGGTCTTGAAATGAGAGCAGGTCTTAGGCAAAGAGAGAGGAGGGGGGACCATTTTACAGATAAATAGCAAACAGAAATTGAAGGGAGGAGGGACAAATTAGGGATACAGTATTAACAGCTATAAACCACTATATACTGAATAGATAAGCAACAAGTATTTACTGTATAGCACAGGGAGCTATACCCATTATCTTATAAAACCTTTAAAGGAATATAATCTGCAAAAATACTGAATCACTATAGTGTACACTTGAAACGAACAGAATATTGTAAAGCAATTATACTTTAATAAAAACTGAATTAAAAAAATTGAAAGTAGATATATTTGGTTGGGGTAAAAATAGTGGAAGGAAAGCTTGGAAAGAGAAAATTTAGATCAGATTATCCATGGCCAAAAAAAAAAACAAAAACAGAGCTTAGAGTTCATCCTACAGGTCTGTGGTTCCTAAACTTCAGTACACAGTGTTAAAATGAATGAAGGGAAGAAAATCTTCCACTTTCATGAGAGACTGAACTCAACTCTGCTGAGACAAAGGGCTAGAGGTTTTTTTTCCTTCCAGTTTTATTGAGATATAATTGACATACAGCACTGTATAAGTTTAAGGTGTACAGCATAATTATTTGACTTACATAACCACAGGATAATTCTTTTTTTCTAATTAGATTTAACCATTACTTTGATTTAAATGCAAATATGTCTGGTGTGTGGTAGTAATATCACTGTTTTATAGAATTAGAAAGTGAGAATGGAGTTGATGAGAAAGTATCTGCAGATGTGTGCATTACACCTCTATTCAGAATAGAAGACGACAGTGGATAATATGATGATAAATACCGCCCTTGTATTTACGTGATACCTAGCCTTTCAGGCATATTTGGATGTGATAATTAGGAGATATGAAGTTAGTAATCTTACTCATTCTTAGATGATGCTTTTGGCTCTTCACAGGCATTCGAAAAGCCAAACAAAATGAAACACCATTATTTAGCAATTGATTAATCCTTGTGGAAATCTCACAAATAAGGAACCTCCTCTGTTCTCCAAGAGCATCCGGGCTCGTTCTTACTAAGGCACTTATGTCACTGGGTTGTAATTTCCTGTTTACTTCTCGGCCTCTCTCTGCAGTCTGTGCCTTGCTCATCGCCTCCCGCTCAGTGCCTGATCCTTACACGAGGCAGGTGCTCCAAAATTATTTGTTAAAGGAATGAATGACAGTACCGGCATATTCAGTTTAAAAGTAGGGAAACTAAGGTTTGGACTTAAAAGATTTAAGACTAGAATCTGAGGAGGGTTTAGACTTAGGCAGTCCATTCTTTTCGTCTGTCTCAGAAGATCTAAATGTGTCTCCGCTTTAAAACATTCAGTGCAAGATGTCTTTTTTCCCCCCTTGGAGCCACTGCTCTTCTGATTCTTTTAGAATAATAATACTAAGAACAAATCTTATAAGCACTAGTTAAGTGCCAAACACTGTGCCAAGCCCTACACATGTGCTCAGCACTTCATGATTTCATTTAATTCTCACCACTCAAGAGGAGGCTATTACTATTACCTGAATGTTACAGATGAGCAAACTGAGGAACAGAGAGCCACCTCCAATCTTTAGTGCACATTGATGCAAACACATTAGAAGATGCTTCTGCTAGTAGGTGGATCCAACCCTCAGCATGCTACACAGCTTGATGAGCAGAATATTGGCTGATTTCAGCTTTTGCTGCCCCCGAGAAAGGGGAGACTTGGAGCCTGGAGGCCCTGGGGTTAAATTGCTTGCTCAGTTTCATAGTCGAGTAAATGCTAGAATTGGGAATTGAACCCAAGTTTGTCTTCTCCTGGCCTGAATACTTGCACAATCTTCCATTCGTTACCAGGTCCTAATTTGATTTATATAAGACAGAGGTTGGCAATTTTTTTCTGTAAAGGGTCAGATAGTAATTATTTTAGGCTTTAGGGGCTATACAGTTACACTACTCAACTCTGCCATTGTAACCCAAAGGCGGCCATAGACATATAAACAAACGGGCATGGCTGTGTTCAACATACCATATACACTAGAATTTGAATTTCATGTATTGATAATATATTTTTCTTTAAATTTTTTTCAGCTATGTACAATGTAAAAAATTTGTTTTAGCTTGCCAGGCATCTTATGAAACAGATGAGCTGATTTGGCCTTTCGGCCTTAGTTTGCTAGTTCCTGTTATGGAATATTTCAAAAGAATCTAGTAAATGAAATCATCACCTCTTTTATGACTATTTTTTCTTCCCCTAGCTCTAAATTCATGGAAGCAAAATTGTGGAGATTTAGTTCCCCACTTCTGTGTCTGTTTTATTCTAATGCGGTTGCTGTGATTAATTATTTTCTAGATAGATTGCAACAGGCTATTCACACACTTTTGAAATTTTTGCGTGATTCCTCTTTTCCCATAGTTGTTTTGCAAGTACAGTAGTGACTCTGATTTGTTTTCATACGTCTGTTATTCTGTTAGCTAGAATTTCATTTCTATTTGGCGGAGTGAAGTTTTTCGTTGTACATTATAACTTCCTTTTAATGAAGAAAAGGAAATTAGATGCAGATGAAGTTCAAAGACTGAATGTGTCCAGGATGACTAGAAAATATATTCCTTTTACCCTAAAATCAAGCTCAAGGTTCTGGTGTGTCCCCAGCTTAACCCTTAAAAGAGTTTTGGCTTCAAAGCCTTGGCCAACATCTAGGTACTAAATCTCCAACTGGACTCCTCAGCTAACTGTCTTTGTAGACATCTGAAAATGCTACTTGTTCAGAACTATAGCTAGGAAGAATTGATCCAACAAATGGCCGATTGGAAGGTCATCTAACAAATGGATATTAACCCAACAATTGGCCAATTCTCTCTGTTATAAAGAGGATTACTGCTTTCCAGAAATTTGTGTTTCATTATTTTCTTCAGCTGCTTCAGGTTCTACCAAGCCCTCTCAAATTCTATTTTTCAGACAAAGTTGTCTTTTCTTGTTCTTGCAATGAGCCACTCATTCGATCTCCTCTCCCTTCCTGGGCTTTCTTATACTTTCTCAGGAGGTCCTTTCAGAACCCCAGACCAGGCTAGTTCCTGCTTTGCCCTGTTTCTGTTGTACTCTCCTTCCATACTTCTCACATTTATGATTGTGTGTTCAAGGGTTGTCCCACCAACTAACCTGTGGGCTTCATGAAGACTTGTGCAACATTATAGCTTTGGCAGCTTTTTTAACTGCCTAGTGTTTAAAGAGCAGCACACCTAAACAGAGGTGAGAGGCTTTTAGTTTCCACCTATGATACATAACTCTGCATAACCAGATCTAGTTTCATCTGACTTTGCAGTTTGCCAGCATAGTATCTGCTCATAGGACTGAAATCTGTGTGTTTGACCTTTCCTTAATTTGTTTATAAAGTTATGTGAGCAATGAAATTATTTCCCTTTCATGGCTGAAGTCTTTCATGCTCTGATAACGGCTCTGGCAAATCAAAACAAAGGAACTGGGAAAGCCTAGATTTGTATGCAGTGAACTGAGCTAATGTTTGGAACCGGGGCATCCAGGGCTATGTTTATGGCAAGTTCGGGTTGCATTAAATTCTTTGCTTACTGTGACCTGTTTTCCATCATGCTTCTCTTAAATGTGATAAAGATTAAGTCTGTAGGTCTTCAGAAAGTGTGTATTTTCATAGTCAGTTTTCTTGTAGATTAATTTCAGAATCAGTTGAGATAATAATATTATTATACTAAATGTATGTTTGCATCTGGGTGTGCATAATGTTTTGTCAGTGTTCCTAACTGGGGCATTTTTGAAAGAAAATCCAAGAATTTTGACTGCCTATCATGGCCAGCCCATCTACTTTATATTCTGTCAGTATGATTTTCCGAATTTCCTGCTCATGACACATTTGTAGAAAGAAAAAACTAACCACTAAACTTTTAGCATATTCACACCCTCCAGTTTCACGTCCTTATTTCTGAACATAGGATTTGAATTCTAAGAAAAGGGAAAACAAATGTTCATACAACCCTTTTGGAAGTGGTGTGCACAGCCACATGGTGAGCATTTCCATGGATGCCGTGGCTCGATCCTCGTGTGGGAAAGGTCTGGTGGGGAAGGCTGCATTCATTCCATACATGAATGGTCACAGGTCGGGGTTATCTTATGTAAGGCCTTATATTCGAAGATGGGATCATGAATTTATACATTTGACAACACTTCTCCCATAAGATATCATAGTTTTCTATGTATTTCTTTGACATTCTTTTCCCATTATATTCTTGTTTGTCTAGATTTCAGAGCTTAGTATAATCAAGCCTATGGAGAATTGTATGATTTGTTCGTGAACGTTTAGAATTCTGTGTAGAAAGTTGCACTTTGAGTGTTTTCATAAGTATTCTGATGTGTGCTCTGAATTACTTTCTTTGGTTTTGAGGACAGAGAACTTAGATATGTGCCAGGAAATTTCCTATAAAGTATTTATCTCCTCTCTCTCTCTCTCTCTCTCTCTCTCTCTCTCTGACACACACACACACACACACACATGCACACACACACACATGCGCGCACACACACACACAGAACTTTCTGTGTGCAAGACACTGATTTAGACATTTAGGTTACATCAGTGATCACATGTTGAGCTTACACTTTCATTCTACCAAACTGTACATCAAGAAGTTGCAAGATGACTGCATGTCTTCTCATTTCTTAAATTTTAAATTAATTTTTTATGGTAAATATGTGGTAACATCTTGAAGTGCCTTAAGAATGGTCTAATAGTAAATATTAGAGCTTCATGAAGATTGTATGTGTATGTGTCTGTGTGTGAAGTTTCTGTAGTTATTTTTGTTGTCTTCTGAAAAATAAATTAAATGACATACTCAAGGATTCTAGGTGATATTTTGATGGTGTCTGTTTTGGTTCATTTGCAACCTAACATTAGTTACATAAACAGCTTGTATGGTTATTCCCTCTTGCATCCAGATGCAAAATTAGAAATCAAAGGATAGCTTTAATTGTTCATGTATACTTGATTCTTAATCTTTTCCTAAAAAAATTTCTGAAATTAATACACGTTTTATGGTCTATGCTGCTTTGAGAATTATTTTTAAAGTTATTTTTTTAATGGATTTACTAAAACTGAAGTGCTGTTAGTAATCAACATCTTTGAAAATTGATCTGTTTGGAGATAGTTTCCAAGTCAATATATGGTAATCACTTTTTCTTTTTTTTCCATTGTGATATTAACAAATGATATAGGGAAACTGTGACACACATTTCAAGATTTTTGTGATTAGCTATACCAAGTATATTTTGCTAGCACTCCCTAAAGTAATACTTTTGAAAAGTACCTTCTCTTCTCTTTTCAGTTATTTACAAATAACTGTTTACATAAAAATCATTATCTCTTTATGCATAGGTTATTATGTATTACAATTCAAATTCCATTATAAAATGTTCTAATTAAATGCTACCACCATTGTTGCTTCAACATCTGAAAGTCTCTTAGCTTTGATCAATCCTAACATTTCCCAAAATGGATTCTAGGAAATCTGAGTTCTATAGGATATTGATAATGTTATGAGAAAAAAAATTGACCTGTGTTGATATAAGTTGGACTGTTCTTTTTTACTACAGAGCCATTCAGGGCTTTAAAAATATGCTAATGTGTGCAGTGCTTTTTTAAGAGAGATAGCCTGGTTATAGCTTTGCCACAAAGAGTTTATGCTTTGGGAACAACTGACTTTCTTATTTTGTAGATTAGAAAGTGGAGTCCCTGAGAAATTAAACAACTTGCTTAAAATTAGACCTCCAGACTAAAATTTTTAAGACAATGCTATTCTAAGATGGAAACTGATAGGTTCTTCCCACTCAGCCTTTCTCTCTGTCAGCTCTTGGGCTAAATGTGGCTGTTGCCTTGACTTCTGGGCTTGTACTACTTATTTGTTTTGAATGATAGGAAATGTATCCCTGAAAAGCTGCCTTATAAAGGCCCAAATTTCCACGCAGACAGTGTATTGATTTATTTATAGTTTTGTTTTTCTGCCTTGAAATCTTCCCCTCCCCCCACCCAAAAAAATCCCCACAAACCAAACATGATTACTGGGGATCCTGGAGAGCAGTGGTTTGGAAGAGACAGCTCGTTCTCTTGGAAACTTTATCTCTGCACTAAAAATTCAACAAACACTCTTCTTTGTTTTTGTGGCTTTTTCAGTCTTATTTATTTGGAGTTCATTCTCTTAGTAAATAGTTTTAAGTGCCAGACATAGAGTACACATTATTAAGTAGGTTAGGCATAAGTGCTGCCTTCCTAGAGCTCACAGTGAATATAGAAAAGACAAATTAAATAAAAATTGTAGTTCATCATAAATAAATAAGCAAATAAATCAGTAAATATATTGTGATAAATGCTAAGATTAAAGTACAGAGAACTATGCCTTGTACAGTAAGGACGGGCATTTTCTAGCCAGAAGGTACAAGGAAGTCTTCCTGAGGAAGTGGCTTAAGCTAAACCTTATAGGATGTGTAGGTATTTGGTAGAAGAAGGGGGTCAGAGGCAGAGCCCAGAGCAGGGGTGTTAGACCTGGAGGAGATCGTCATTAGAAAGTGAAAAAGCACCAGTGTGGTTCTTGTGTGGGTAGTGCTTGAGCTGCCCTGAGACGTCTTCTGATATATGAACGCATGAGGTTGCATTCTTTTCTGATGCATACAAGAACGATTGTTGTTGGTTTGCCACCTGATTGGTGATTTTTGATAATCATCTTGTCCTACCATTTAAATATATAAAGTAAATAATTTTCCATTATCAAAAAGTCTGGGAAAATTCTGCATAAATTCTGCCTAGAGGTAATCATGCTTGTAACCAGAATAATCCTTTCCCAGAGACAAAAGGTAGGGACCGTACAGACCATTCGCACAAACCCAAATTGTGATTTTTCCTATTTTTTTTTAAGGCATAATTTCAAACAGTTTGGAAGATGTTTATACTAATTACTGCCTATCTTAATATACATGAAATATAATATAAGGAAATTGAATACAAATAGATTATAATATACTTAATAGATTATATAAATGTAATCAAGTAAAATATAATATAAATAGAGTATAAGGTAATTTATAGAATTTAAAGGAATATGAGAGAAATCTGGTTTAAGATTATGATGTTTTCTGTAACTTTTTCTGATGCTTCCTTAAAAAACATGTGTTTGGGATTTGACCCTAAACTTTGCTGACATCCTTGTTTTTGTTTTGTGCTTCCTCTAGTCTAGTGGGATTGCAGCCATCATTGCTATTTTGGTGTTACTGCTACTCTTGGGCATCGGTTTGATGTGGTGGTTTTGGCCCCTTTGCTGCAAAGTGGTGAGTGAGAAGGATTTGAAATCCTACTCTTTTTTTTTTTAAACATCAAGGTGAAATATGCATCAATATTCAACAACAGCAAAGTTTCAATTAGCAAATTGAATTCTAATAGTTTTTGTCATTATAATAAATTGTATTCATGCATGCCAATAAATGTTTATTATAAAACTTCATCAAAAAAAGGCTTCAAAATCAGATTTGGGGGAAGAAGGGGAAAAGAAGGTAGGACAGGTTGTAGGAATAAAGGGTTTTCCATGCAAGTACAAAAGAATTTCAAGAAAATTGAATGATATGTTCTGCTGGATTCATTGAGAGAGGTTGATAATCTGTCAGTTTGGTTTTTTTTCAGTGCTTATTGAATGTTTCATTACTTCTTTGAAAGATCTACTATTTCAGGACCTTCTCTGTTTGCCTCTTAGAAAAACATTTTAGAAATAAGTCATGTGCAAATGTTAGAGTATCTGTTAAATAGTCACTTTATGACAGCTGATTTCAGGTTGTGTCATCTTTCATGTTTGAGTCAAACCTCTGAAAGAATATGGGTAATAAGCTTTCTAGCGCTACTGTAACAAATTGCCACATATTTGGTAGCTTAAAGCAACACAAATTTATTATCTAAGTTATGTAATCACAGATCCAACATGGGTCTCACTGATCTAAACTGGGTTAAAAGGTATCCGCAGTGATACATTCCTCTCTTAATGCTCTAGAACAGAATCTGTTCCCTTGCGTTCTCTGGCCTCTAGAAGCCACCTCCATTCCTTGCCTTGTGAGCCCCTTCCTCCACCTTTAGAGGCAGCCACATTGCATCTTTGTCACCATTATTCTGTAGTCACATGTTCCTCTGACTCTGAGCCCAGCTGGGAAAGGACCTCCAGTGTTAAGGAACCATGTGATTAGGTTTGACCCACCTGGATAATCCAGGATGATCTCCTATCTCAAGGTCCTTAACCTTAATCACATCTGCAAAGTCTCTTTGGCCCTGGAAGGCAATTTATTCACAATTCCAGGGAATTAGGATGGGGACATCTTTATAGAGCCATTATTTTTCCTGCCACAGGGCGGAACGTTGAGTAAAAAACATCAGCACATTTCAAGCAATACAACTTGGATTGTTCAGGCTTCATAGAAAAGGTTATTCTGAAGAAGCACTCCTTCAAATCATGCTACTACCTATTTTGATAATATTCCTTTCCTTATCAGCACTTTATACAGAACTTTATATTCTGTAGGTCAGAGTAGTGTTTTACATAATATTACTAGACTGCCTTTTTCTCCCTCCCTGCTGCTGACTGATTTCCGCTTCCTTGCAACTTCAGGCAGTGCTTTGTATTACTACTGCATTTATTATTCATTGTACTTCAGTCTGCTTTCATGAGACAACTCTACAATCCTTTATCTCAGAGCAGTTGGCCCATGGAGGAGGCACAGAATTAACTTAGACAACAGTAGAGACAAGAAACATCCTGTCTCTTTGCTGAACTAATCAGTTTCCTGCTATAGCAATTTATGCTCAAACGGTTTCCTGTAGTAATCTTGATTGTCTTAGATATGGTGATTTTAGGCTAGCTAGCACTCTTGAGTCTCAAATTAAAAAGCAAAAAGGTGCCTTAATGTGATGTGTGCTCCTTGTTTTTCTAATTTAAACTTCACAATGGTGGATTTCCTTATTTCATTACTTTGCAATTTCATATAATATTGACCAGAGGGCTCAAAAGTGTCAAAGTGGTATTTTATTTTATATTATTATTATTATTTTTTTTTTTTTTTTGCGGTATGCGGGCCTCTCACTGCTGTGGCCTCTCCCGTTGCGGAGCACAGGCTCCGGACGCGCAGGCTCAGTGGCCATGGCTCACGGGCCTAGCCGCTCCATGGCATGTGGGATCTTCCCGGACCGGGGCACGAACCCATGTCCCCTGCATCGGCAGGTGGACTCTCAACCACTGTGCCATCAGGGAAGCTCCAAAGTGGTATTTTAAAAGGATGCTTGTGAAGACTGAAATGGGCTTCTTTGGGAGGTTGCTAGATGTACTCAGATAAAGTCTCCACCATCAAATGGGGTATTATAGAGAGGATTCAATCATCAGGTGGTTAGAATAGATCCATTCCATCCCTGGGTCTCTGCAGACTGGGAATCATGCAGCATATTTCTTTATGCAAGGCACAGAGAGACACCATTAAGGCATGTTTTTACAATGTCAGGAGGGCTTCCTATTCTCAGAAGCATCATGAATGCTTACTAATTTCTGCAACTTACTTAATAGAGAGAAGCATCTTTATTTTACATTTAGAAATACAGACTGTAGAGCAGCTAGCCCTGAGTATGAGCTTGCATTTAGACCTAGGAATAAATGAATCAGAGCATAAAACTTAAACTAGGTTTAAACTAGGTTTAAAAGCAGGGAGAGAGAGAGATTGGTTCAAGATAGTGGAGTAGAAGGACATGCGCTCACTCCCTCTTGCGAGACCACTGGGATCACAACTAACTGCTGAACAGTCATTAACAGGAAGATACTGGAACTCACCAAAAAAGATACCCCACATCCAAAGACAAAGGAGAAGCCACAATGAGACAGTAGGAGAGGCACAATCACAATAAAATCAAATCCTATAACTGCTGGGTGGGTGACTGACAAAGTGGAGAACTCTTATACCACAGAAGTCCACCCACTGGAGTGAAGGTTCTGAGCCCCATGTCAGGCTTCCCAACCTGGGAGTCAGGCAATGGGAGGAGGAGTTCCTAGAGAATCAGACTTTGGAGGCTAGCAAGATTTGATTGCAGGACTTCGACAGGACTGAGGGAAACAGAGACTGTACTCTTAGAGGGCACACACAAAGGAGTGTGTGCATCAGGACCCAGGGGGAGGAGCAGTGACCCCATAGGAGACTGAACCAGACCTACCTACTAGTATTGGAGGGCTCCTGCAGAGATGGGGATGGCTGTGTCTCACAACAGGTACAAGGACACTGGCAACAGAAGTTCTGAGAAATAATTCTTGGTGTGAACCCTCCCAGAGTCCACCATTAGCCCCACCAAAGGGCCTGTAGGCTCCACTGCTGGCTCAACTAAGGCCAAACAACCAACAGGGAGGGAACTCAGCCCCACCCATCAACAGACAAGTGGATTGAAGTTTTACTGAGCTCTGCCCACCAGAACAACACCCAGCTCTACCCACCACCAGTCCTTCCCATCAGGAAGCTTGCACAAGCCTCTTGGATAGCCTCATCCACCAGAGGGCAGACAGCAGAAGCAAGAAGAACTACAATCCTGCAGCCTGTGGAATGAAAACCACATTCACAGAAAGATAGACAAGATGAAAAGGCAGAGGACTATGTACCAGATGAAGGGACAAGATAAAACCCCAGAAAAACAACTAAATGAAGTGGAGATAGGCAACCTTCCAGAAAAAGAATTCAAAATAATGATAGTGAAGATGATCCAGGACCTCGGAAAAAGAATGGAGGCAAAGATGGAGAAGCTGCAAGAAATGTTTAACAAAGACCTAGAAGAATTAAAGAACAAACAAACAGAGATGAATAATACAATAACTGAAATGAAAAATACACTAGAAGGAATCAATAGCAGAATAACTGAGGCAGAAAAACGGGTAAGTGACCTGGAAGACAGAAGGGTGGAATTCACTGCTGTGGAACAGAATGAAGAAAAAAATAATGAAAAGAAATGAAGACAGCCTAAGATACTTCTGGGACAACATTAAACACACCAACATTCACATTACAGGGATCCCAGAAGGAAAAGAGAGAAAGAAAGCACCCGAGAGGGGCTTCCCTGGTGGCGCAGTTGTTGAGAGTCCGCCTGCCGATGCAGGGGACACGGGTTCTCGCCCTGGTCCGGGAAGATCCCACATGCCGCGGAGCGGCTGGGCCCGTGAGCCATGGCCACTGGGCCTGCGCGTCCGGAGCCTGTGCTCTGCAATGGGAGAGGCCCAGGTACAAAAAAAAAAAAAAAAAGTAAAGAAAGCACCCGAGAACATATTTGAACAGATTATAGTCGAAAACTTCCCTAACATGGGAAAGGAAATAGCCACCCAAGTCCAGGAAGTGCAGAGAGTCCCAGGCAGGATAAACCCAAGGAGAAACACACTGATACACATAGTAATCAAGTTGACAAAAATTAAAGACAAAGAAAAATTATTAAAAGCAACAAGGGAAAAACAACAAATAACATACAAGGGAACTCCCATAAGGTTAACAGCTGATTTCTCAGCAGAAACTCTACAAGCCAGAAGGGAGTGGCATGATATATTTAAAGTGATGAAAGGGAAGAACTTACAACCAAGATTGCTCTACCCAGCAAGGATCTCATTCAGATTCGAAGGGGAAATCAAAAGCTTTAAAGACAAGCAAAAGCTAAGAGAATTCAGCACCACCAAACCAGCTCTACAACAAATGCTAAAGGAACATCTCTAAGTGGGAAACACAAGAGAAGAAAAGGACCTACAAAAACAAACCCAAAACAATTAAGAAAATGTTGAAAGGAACATACATATCAATAATTTCCTTAAATGTGAATGGATTAAATGTTCCAACCAAAAGACACAGGCTCACTGAATGGAAACAAGAACAAGACCCATATATATGCTCTCTACTAGAGAACAACTTCAGACCTAGGGGCACATACAGCCTGAAAGTGAGGGGATGGAAAAAGATATTCTATGTGAATAGAAATCCAAAGAAAGCTGGAGTAGCAATACTCATATCAGAAAAAATAGGCTAAAAAAAAGTAAGTTACAAGACACAAGGACGGTTAATACATAATGATCAATGGATCAATCCAAGAAGAAGATATAACAATTATAAATCTGTATGCATCCAACATAGGAGCACCTCAATACATAAGGCAAATGCTAACACATATAAAAGAGGAAATTGACAGTAACACAGTAATAGTGGGGGACTTTATCACCTCACTTACACTGATGGACAGATCATACAGATTGAAAATTAATATGGAAACACAAGCTTTAAATGACACAATAGAACAGATAGATTTAATTGATATTTATAGGACATTCCATCTGAAAACAGCAAATTACACTTTCTTCTCAAGTGCTCATGGAACATTCTCCAGGATAGATCAAATCTTGAGTCACAAATCAAGCCTCGGTAAATTTAAGAGAATTAAAATCATATCAAACATCTTTTCTGACCACAATGCTATGAGATGAGAAATCAATTACAGGAAACACAAACACACGGAGGCTAAACAATACATTACTAAATAACCAAGAGATCACTGAAGAAATCAAAGAGGAAATCAAAAAATACCTAGAAATAAATGACAACAAAAACACAATGATCCAAACCTATGGGATGCAGCAAAAGCAGTTCTATGAGGGAAGTTTATAGCAATACAATCCTACCTCAAGAAACAAGAAACAGCTCAAAAAAAATATAACCTTCCAACAAAAGGAACTAGAGAATGAAGAACAAACGAAACCCAAAGTTAGTAGAAGGAAAGAAATCATAAAGATCAGACCAGAAATAAATGAAAGAGAAACAAAGAAAACAATAGAAAAGATCAATAAAACTAAAAGCTGGTTCTTTGAGAAGTTAAACAAAATTGATAAACCTTTAGCCGGACTCATCAAGAAAAAGAGGGAGAGGACGCGAATCAATAAAATTAGAAATGAAAAAGGAGAAGTTACAACAGACACCGCAGAGATACAAATCATCCTAAGAGACTACTGCAAGCAACTCTATGCCAATAAAATGGACAACCTGGAAGAAATGGACAAATTCTTAGAAAGGTGTAACCTTCCAAGACTGAACCAGGAAGAAATAGAAAATATGAACAGACCAATCAAAAGTTATGAAATTGAAACTGTGATTAAAAATCTTGCAACAAACAGAAGTCCAGGACCAGATGGCTTCACAGGTGAATTCTATCAAACATTTACAGAAGAGATAATACCCATCCTTCTCAAACTCTTCCAAAAAATTGCAGAGGAAGGAACACTCCCAAACTCATTCTACAAGGCCACCATCACCCTGATACCAAAACTAGACAAAGACACTACAAAAAAAGAAAATTACAGAACAATGTCACTGATGAATATAGATGCAAAAATCCTCAACAAACTACTAGCAAACAGAATCCAACAGCACATTAAAAGGGTCATACACCATGATCAAGTGGGATTTATCCTAGGGATGCAAGGATTCTTCAATATACACAAATCAATCAATGTGATATACCATATTAACAAATTGAAGAATGAAAAACATATGATCATCTCAGTAGATGCAGAAAAAGCTTTTGACAAAATTCAACACTGATTTATGATAAAAACTCTCCAGAAAGTGGGCATAGAGGGAACCTAGCTCAACATAATAAAGGCCATATACGACAAACCCACAGCAAACTTCATTCTCAATGGTTTGAGAACATTTCCTCTAAGATTACTGAAATTGTTTCCTCTAAGATCAGGACGAAGATAAGGATGTCCACTCTCACCACTATTATTCAACATAGTTTTGGAAGTCCTGGTGATGGCAATCAGAGAAGAAAAAGAAATAAAAGAAATACAAATTGGAAAAGAAGTAAAACTGTCACTGTTTGCAGATGACATGATACTATACATAGATAATCCTAAAGATGCCACCAGAAAGCCACTAGAGCTAATCAGTGAATTTGGTAAAGTTGCAGGAGACAAAATTAATGCACAGAAATCTCTTGCATTCCTATACATTAACAATGAAAGATCAGAAAGAGAAATTAAGGAAACAATCCCAGTCACCATTGCAACAAAAAGAATAAAATACCTAGGAATAAACCTACCTAGGAAGACAAAAGACCTGTATGCAGAAAACTATAAGACACTGATGAAAGAAATTGAAGATGATACCAACAGATGGAGAGATATACCATGTTCTTGGATTGGAAGAATCAACATTTGAAAATGACTATACTACCCAAAGCAATCTACAGATTCAATGCAATCCCTATCAAATTACCAATAGCATTTTTTTTACAGAACTAGAACAAAAGATCTTAAAATTTTTATGGAGACACAAAAGACCCCGAATAGCCAAGCAGTCTTGCGGGAAAAAAATGGAGCTGGTGGAATCTGATGCCCTGACTTCAGAATATATTACAAAGATACAGTAATCAAGACAGTATGGTACTGGCACAAAAACAGAAATATAGATCAATGGAACAGGATAGAAAGCCCAGAGATAAACCCATGCACCTATGGTCAGCTAATCTATGACAAAGGAGGCAAGGATACACATTGGAGAAAAGACAGTCTCTTCAATAAGTTGTGCTGGGAAAACTGGAAAGCCTCATGTAAAAGAATGAAATTAGAACACTCCTTATCACTGTACACAAAAATAAAATGGATTAAAGACCTAAATGTAAGACCAGATACTATAAAACTCTTAGAGGAAAACACAGGAAGAACACTCTTTGACATAAATCACAGCAAGATCTTTTTTGACCCACCTCCTAGAGTAATGGAAATAAAATCAAAAATAAACAAATGGGGCCTAATGAAACTTAAAATCTTCGGCACGGCAAAGTAAACTATAACCAGGACGAAAAGGCAACCCTCAGAAGGGGAGGAAATATTTGCAAATGACTCAATTTACACAGGATTAATCTCTAAAATATACAAACAGCTCATACAGCTCAATATTAAAAAAACCAAACAAACCAATAAAAAAATGGGTAGAAGTCCTAAATAGACATTTCTCCAAAGAATACATACAGATGGCCAAGAGGCACATGAAAAGCTGCTGAACATCACTAATTATTAGAGAAGTGAAAATCAAAACTACAATGAGGTATCACCTCACACCAGTTAGAATTGTCATCATCAGAAAGTCTACAAACAACAAATGCTGCAGAGGGTGTGGAGAAAAGGGAACCCTCTTACACTGTTGGTGGGAATGTAAATTGATACACCATTATGGAGAATAGTATGGAGGTTCCTTAAAAAACTAAAAACAGAATTACTGTATGACCCAGCAATCCCACTACTGGCCATATACCCAGAGAAAACCATAATTCAAAAAGACACATGCACCCCAATGTTCATTGCAGCACTATTTACAATAGCCAGGTCATGGAAGCAGCCTAAATGCCCATCAACAGATAAATGGATAGGAAGAAGATGTGGTACATATATACAATGGAATATTACTCCGCAAAAGGAACAAAATTGGGTCATTTGTAGAGACTGTCATACAGAGTGAAGTAAGTCAGAAAGAGGAAAACAAATATTGTATATTAATGCATATGTGTGGAATCTAGAACAATAGTACAGATGAACCAGTTTGCAAGCAGAAATAGAGACACAGATGTAGAGAACAAACGTATGGGCACCAAGGGTGGAAAGGTGGGGAGAGGTGCGGTGGTGGTGGTGTGAGGAATTGGGAGATTGAGACTGACATATATACACTAATATTTATAAAATACATAACTAATAAGAACCTGCTGTATAAAAAAATAATTAAAATAAAATTCAAAAAAATAAAAAAGCAGGGAGAAGGTAGAGGTAAATTCTGCATTCAGCCCTTTGCAATCTAGTATGTGCCAATACTGGCTTGGAACTGGGGTCCAGAAATGATTATCATATGATATGGAAACTCACATTTTAATATGAAACACAGAAGCGTGGGCAAAGTGTGAATGGAAGGTTACGGGCACCCCAATAGCAACATGTGTAAAGAACACAAAGGAGGAGGGATTTGCCAGAGTTGAGGGATTGTTTCAGGGAAACCGGATGGAGCTACTGACTCCAAACTGAGTTTTAAATAATGAATAAGATGTTGGCAGTTGATGAGGGACTTTTCCCATGAAGTGTGTGTGGAATTACAAGTTATTTGGGCATGCTTTGGGAAGTCCTAGGCTGAGGCCAAGTGAGCCAGGGAAAGGGACCGGTGAAAGATGGTTTAGGATCCAGGCGTGAATGCCATTAAGGAGGGCCTCCTATGTCTTTGAGGAAGTTTGAACTCACCCTAGGGATGAGGAGAAGCCACTGGAAAGATTTGATCACTGTAATCCCCTGAAAGAAGCTTTGCTTCCTGTATGTGTTGCTGAGGTCTGGTCCTGGTGGGGATAAAGTCTTATCCATCTGAGTTCCATCAGCAATTGAAATGGAAAGCCAGTTACAGATAGTGCACTTTAGATATGGCAATGGGGAGGGGAGAGGAGCAATATAGGGGCTGGGGAGAGGCAGGTACAAACTACTGGGTGTAAGATAGGCTACAAGGATGTATTATACAACACAAGGATTATAGCCATTATTTTGTAATAACTTTAAATGGAGTGTAGCCTTTAAAATTTGTATGAAAAAAGCAATATGGCCTGAGCAAGTATCTCTAACAAAATGTAGAGTGTTGGAGTATAAAAAGGAAGCTAAGTGAACTAGAGAAAAATGAGGAGGTGATGTGAAAAGAAGGGGAAAAGGAGACTATAACCTTGTGAAAACAAATCTCTTGAGTGTACCAGAAGGTGTTATGGTACAGTTGCAGGTTATTTATCTGATTATGTTAGAGAATAGCATGTGGTTAAAAATTTTTGTTTTTAGTTGGGGTATAGTTGTTTTACAATGTTGTGTTAGTTTCTACTGTACAGCAAAGTGGAGGTCCCTGTGCTATACAGCAGGTTCTCATTAGTTATCTATTTTATACATATTAGTTAGTGTATATCTGTTAATCCCAATCTCCCAATTCATCCCACCCCACCTTTCCCACTTTGGTGTCCATATGTTTGTTCTCTATGTCTTTGTCTCTATTTATGCCTTGCAAACAGGTTCATCTGTGCCATTTTTCTAGATTTCACATATATACATTAATATATGATATTTGTTTTTCTCTTTCTGACTTACTTCACTCTGTATGACAGTCTCTAAGTCCATCCACGTCTTTACAAACAACCCAGTTTTGTTCCTTTTTATGCCTGAGTAATATTCCATTGTATATATGTACCACATCTTCTTCATCCATTCGTCTGTCTATGGACATCCAGATTGCTTCCATGACCTGACTATTGTAAATAGTGCTGCAATGAACATTGGGGTGCATGTGTCTTTTTGAATTATGGTTTTCTCTGGGTATATGCCCAATAGTGGGATTGTTGGGTCATATGGTAATTCTATTTTTAGTTTTCTAAGGAACCTCCATACTGTTCTCCATAGCGGCTGTATCAATTTACATTCCCACCAGCAGTGCAAGAGGGCTCCCTTTTCTCCACACCCACTCCAGCATTTGTTGTTGTAGATATTTTTTTTCATATCAGCCTATTCAGATCACCTACTTCTTCCTGTGTGAGTTTTGGCACATTGCATCTGTCAAAGAATTGATCCATTTAATCTGTTATCAAATTTGTAGGCATAAAATTGTTTATAATATTCTTTTATTATAATGTTAATATCTGTGGAATCTGTCTTGATGTCTCCTCTTTCATTTCTTTTTTTTTTTTCTTTTTTTGGTAGATTTTTTTATGATGGCCATACTGACCGGTGTGAGGTGATACCTCATTGTAGTTTTGATTTGCATTGCTCTAATAATAGTGATGTCAAGCAGCTTTTCATGTGCCACTTGGCCATCTGTATGTCTTCTTTGGACAAATGTCTGTTTAGGTCTTCCACCCATTTTTGGATTGGGTTGTTTGCTTTTTTTAATATTGAGCTGTATGAGCTGTTTCTATATTTCAGAGATTAATCCTTTGTAAATTGAGTCATTTGCCATTATTTTCTCCCATTCTAAGGAGAAAGTATTGAGGGTTGTCTTTTCATCTTGTTTACAGTTCCCTTTGCTGTGCAGAAGCTTTTTTCATTAGGTCCCATTTGTTTATTTTTGTTTTTATTTCCATTACTCTAGGAGGTGGGTCAAAAAAGATCTTGCTGTGATTTTTGTCCAAGAGTGTTCTTCCTATGTTTTCCTCTAATAGTTTGATAGTGTCTGGCCTTACATTTAGGTCTTTAATCCATTTTGAGTTTATTTTTGTGTATGGTGTTAGGGAGTGTTCTAATTATATTCTTTTACGTGTAGCTGTCCAGTTTTCCCAGCACCACTTATTGAAGAGACTGTCTTTTCTTCATTGTATATTCTTTCCTCCTTTGTCATAGATTAGTTGACCATAGGTGCTTGGGTTTATCTCTGGACTTTCTATCCTGTTCCATTGATCTATATTTCTGTAGCTTAACAATTTTTAAGCAGCATTAAATTATTAGGGATCATTTTGCACTTTATCATTATCAGTCATATTACTTTTTCATGGGAAAGGAAATGTATTTATTTCAGCTTGGTGTTTTACAAATTTCTTTGGTTTGATTGTCTTTTAAGTACTAGGGCCAAATATTTAACCTTTCAACTAAAACATGATTAAACAGCTTATAATGTCTGTTTTCAGGCACATTTAGATTATGTCAGCAATCACCTCTTTGGGAATCATATGCTCAGGAGCTCTTATCAAGATAGAAATACTGGGAAAAAAACCCTGAACGGAGGCACCAATATCTGTCACACATTCTTCATTCAATCATTTCATATTTTTAAAAAAATATCTTATGATATAATTTAACCATTCATTGTTCAGCGATTAAAAGTTCACAGATATTTAATTAATGACTCAGAGATGACAGTGTTACTTATAGCTTAAGCAGTGGTTCTCAGGTGTTTTTCTGTTCCTGATAACTGGAAGGCTCTCAGAGTAGTAGCTGTCAGATTTCCATTGGTAGTGCCTCTCTCTGAAGGGAAAGGGTGGTTGGGTGAGACATCTCCAGGGATCAGTATGGTTTAGGAAAGCCCCTCTGTTAAGCTCAATAATGATCCCTAAATATATCCAGGTCTTAATTCCTGGAAACTGTGAATGTTATCTTACATGGCAAAAGGGACTTTGCAGTTATGATTAAATTAAGGATCTTGAAATAGGGAGATTATCTAGGATGACCTAGATGGCTCTAAATGCCATCACAAGTGTCGTTATAAGAGGGAGGCAGAGGAGATAAGACCACAGAAGGGGAAAAGGCAGTGTGACCATGGAGGCAGAGATTGAAGTGATGTACCTTCTAGGCAGGGAATGCTGACAGTCACCAGAAGCTGGGAGGGGCAAGGAGCAGATACTCCCCTGGCTCTTGAAGAAACAATCAGCTCTTCTAACACCTGATTTTAGCTTTGTAAGACTCTGTTTGGACTCCTGGCATCCAGAACTGTAAGAAAATAAATTTCTGTTGTTTTAAACCACTAAGTTGGTGGTAATTTGTTGTAGCTGCTTTAAGAAACTAATAGATTTCCTAAATGATTCTGATAATTGCCAGGGTTGAGAATCACTGCTCAGGGCTCTTGATTTGGGGAATTCACATGTAATATGTTTCTAGTTCAACTCATTACAAAAACGGTTTATGAAGTACAAGAGGTTTTAAGATGGTAGATGGTTCCACGACAATTAAAACCAATATGCATTCTTTAAAATTAGAATTACCATTCTGTTTTGTTTTGGGTAACTGTAAAGTAAATATGCAACGCTTTATAGACTGAGTAGAATTTACTCACTGTTTCAGAGTGACCAGGGATTTGTCGAAGAAACAGGTTTCTAATTTTCAGAAGTATCCAACTTATATATGTTATTAGAACCTATTGACAGCAAAGCTCCATGGTCAGCTTTCTCAGGGTGCTTGTTATTTGCTGTAAGAGGCCAGAACAATCCCATTCATATTCAGATACATATCACTACTTCAAGATTATGACAGACGAAGACAAATACCGTATGTCTTCACTTATATGTGCAACCTAAAAACAAAGGAACAAATATAGCAAAACAGAAACAGACACAGGTACAGAGAACAAACTAGTGGTTGCCAGAGGAGAGAGCAGGGGTGATGAGTGAAATAGGAGAAGGGGATTAAGAGGTTCAAACTACAAGTTATAAAATAAATTAGTCATGGGGATGTAATATACAGCACAGATAAAATAGTCTATAATATTGTTATAAGTGTGTATGGTATAAAAATATTGAATCACTGTGCTGTACACCTGAAACTAATATACTATTTTAAGTCAATTATACTTCAAAAAATTATGATAGTTCCTAGACCTACTATTATATTTCATAATTTAATGAATTAATAAAGAAGCACATAGTATTTCTGTATCACAGATTTGGTTTCTTGCTTTTAAAAATAGATTTTTACAGTTATATTTCAATACAGTTGGATTCCTTTTAATCCTGTGTATTTTAATTTAGCTTATTTATTCTGGGAAAGGGTTCATAGGTTCACCAGATTGCCAAAGAGGGACATAGAATAAAAAAGGTTAGAAAAACGCCCCTGCAATAGAATATCTGGCCACCAACGATGCTTTTAATATGAGACTATTTAAAAATTTTCAATCTTTCAGTTCATTTTAATGAGTAATTTCAAGGATAAAGGAGAGAGATGATATCATTTTAAATATTGCAGAATTGTGTCCTCTGTGTACCTAGGTTTTCCATGACAAATAGGATCTAAACCAGTGATATTTGGAGAACTTTATCTGATGATAATAATAATAGAACCCTATGCAAAGCTGGAATTTTAGGTGCTACCATTAGTGAATTACAGAGTGTGTTGAGTTTGCAAACTATTCCCTAAGGGGGAAAGTTTTCATTTTTGTGTGAAGTTATTTCTCACCATCTGTTTACGAGTCTGTACCCTGCTCATTGAGTATCCTCACATCCATCCTTTAACCACTTCTCTATAACAAACATCAGCAGCATCCTTCCTTTTCCCTTAAATTAAAAAAGGGGGTAAGAACGGTTAAAAAAATCATGTACTGAATCATGAGTGAGATATCAGAAAATACAGCTCTTTTCATCATTGTTAGCTTAGAATGTATGTTGAGTTTATGGCAGATCTGTTTTACTCTCAGGATGGCAGAACTGACAGTCCTATAGTTGCATCATTTGGAGGAACCAGACATTCTCCAGAATTACAGATGTAAGGCTAATGACGTGGCAAACAAAGACTTTCTGGAGTGTTGTCAATTAGAGTATGTTATCCAGCTGCAAATAAATGTCTAAATATGCTGGAAATGATAAATGTTCACTTTGATCTAGTGTCCTTGGCCAAAGTTCTCCATCCACAAGGGAAAATTGCAAGCTCATTTTTCCTTAGTGCATTTAAGACATTACAGAAAGATCTCATAAATCTTAATTTAAAAAAAAAACATTAAAAAAGTTATCTTTTTAAAGCCCAATTTTCTTATTAAGTAAGTTGAGCTTTCGTGATGAGGATATATCTGACTGGAGTTCTATGGAATCATTTTCTTAGCCAGCAACAGCTGTGCTGTTCTTTCCAAATAGTAATAATGCTTCTACACTGCACTTGTTTTTTATTGTTGAGGAGGGCTGTTGGTGCCTTTATTGAGTTACTTTAAGAGCAGCCTGATTTTTTTTTAGAATGCACAATAAAACAGAAGTAATTTAAAATTTAAATATGCCTTCCTTGCACCATTAGTTAAAATGATTTATATTTGGTTGCCTCCTTGAAATAGAGTGTGTTGTTAGTACTTGTTGCTTCCATGGTGATGTTTTCCAACAGAGCATCATTTACAAAACATGGTATCAAACCCTTCCTGGTCTTAGTTTATTTGCTTTGACAGCAGCACCTTTACTTAACTCACACTGTTCTCCCTAGTCCTCATTTGGCCTTTAAAATTATATTTATTGTCCAGACTTCCAAGTAGCTATTTATTTGTTCAAAGCAGACTCTTTGAACATTGATGAGTCTGTCAAGGAGGAAAGGAAAGGGAAGTGAGATAACCTCGACTATATCTTGGTCTGGATGTTGAAAGCACCTAACTTTGTGGGATTCAGAAAAGGGCTTCCCAAATACTTATGTCAGAGAATTTTGTATTCATGAGAGGAAAGGCACTACACTTGCTCTCTGATTTTATCAAAAAGAAAGGGAAGAATGAAAGGAAATCCTACATATATTTTAAACAAGGTTTTGTAAACACTAAGAATGATTTGTCTAAGTCTGTGGGCTCTTAGGCGCTTAGATGACATTGCTGATAAATTGGGCATTTGTTTCTGTCACTGGCAAGAATTGGTTCTGAAATACTACTTGATTTGCAGTCGTTATACAGTATCTTTTTTTTTTTTAATCCAAGGCAGTTCACTGTTGACAGTTCTTTTCACTCTTTTCTGAATATTGGAACATATGATTGCATCAAGCTGGCTGCAGGCTCCTGTACTGACATTTTCTAGCTCAAAGAATGCCCACATCACTCGAACATTTGAAAAGTGTTAATGAGCAGATCAAAAGGACTGTTGCCTGAAGCAGCTAACTTTTTTTTTTTATTTAAGAAATCGGCTCTCCTCCAAACTGAAATCTTCATTCTAACAGCTAAGTAGATGAGATGTAATCCTCCCTGATGATGATAATAACAAACGAAAAAAAAACTTGGAGAAGAATCAAAGTCTGCATATGGTTCACAAAGTGGTGAAAGTGTTTTCCAGAATCTTCAATACCGAGCTGAAGGATGCTAAGTGGAAAAAATCCTGGCAACTAGGCAATATTATGCCTTTTAAAATCTGCAAATTCTCATAAAATATGGTGCTTATGAATACATCCTTTTCAAAGATGAATGTGTTCTTGCACTATTTAATACAAGAATGGGATTCTCATGACTGTTATTTTTAATGTATTTGGACCAACAGTCAGGTTTCCTTTTCTCCTGCACTAATTTTACTGAAATGTAGAAATATCAGTGGACACAGACTTTTGCCATTTTTGGCTTTGGGGCTGAACGGTTTCAGATTATTTTCACTCTCCTTTGTTACTTATGAAGCTGTGTGGTAGAATGGAGAGAGGGAGCATTTTGAAACATCACACACACACACAAAACTTATTTCCTTTTCCAACATTTCTAGGGCAATGATGGTGGTCATATGAATGAATATGTTATGTCCCTATAAAATGGAGATGATAACATCTATCTCACACAGTTACCATAAATATTGATCTATATCTGTCTATCTGTATCCATCTATCCATCTATATGTCTATCCATCCATCTATTTAACCATCCATCCATGCATGCATCCCAGCAAGTAATAAACTCTCAACACATCTTAAGCCTTTTCTCCTGCACCCTTTCCCTTTGCAATCCAAACCTTATTTTAAAAGGATGTCATGTGGCAGAGGAAGTTGAACCCAGAGTTTAGAGGAAGATGGACCAGTTTAAATACTAATTCTAATGTTTTCCCTTTGTGTATCCTTGGACAAGTTACTGAATTCAGGCCTCCCTCTCCTTGTATTTAAAATAAGCATAGTAACTGCATAGGATTATTATGAAAATGAGAGAAATATAGAGTGCGTGGCATATGGCAGCACGAATAAATGTCATTATTGTTGATAGTATTAACGGCACACAGATGAGCCTTTGCTCTGCTTCAGTTTCTGAAAGTGCTATGATTTGTTGTTGTGGTGGTGGTATCTCTTAATCTACTAGGTCAAAATTTGATTTATGTATAGTATTAAGGGTTTTGTTTTCATTGTTAACGATGTAGAAAATATACTTGCCAGGATTTCAAAATCAATTTAAATTTATAAGAAGCAATGCATTTAGTCATACATAAGATTAATTACACATTATTGGAAAAACAAACCCTAAAGTTCATTTCTGGAATAAGGTGAATACAAATGTATGTAGACATATGGCCTACTTAATTATGTAAAGGCATAGGAGAAAAAGACTTGGTGGAAATATTGTGATATGTATTTTGTTTTATCATTCTATTAGAGTTTTCATTTTGGAAAGGGCCTACAGTGAATCAAATTTATTTCCCAGATGAATAAACTTAGCATGGTCTTACATTTTCCCATCTGTCTTTGAGTTCATTAGCTCTCTGACTTTACTGGTTGAAAGAGAAATTTGATACTTCATTTTCTTTGGAACTAGCAATATTTTAGTTTCATGGAAATCTTTCTCTATTGGTTATCATTTATATCTTTTTTTTCCCTCTGTATTTTTCTTATAAATTTAGAGGTTGGCTATGAGCCTTTGCGAACATTCTCAGCTAGTTTTTTCAGCTCACTTTCAATCATATTTTTAGTATCTGTTGTTTGCAGAGCACTTTATTAGGTGCTGTGATATTTTCAAAGAGGGAGAAATGATATTGCCCCTAAGAAATCTACAGTTTTGAGGGGTAATTGAAAAATTCCAAAATAAACATACAAACCCAAACTGATGAAGCATGAATTGTTCAACTGTGCAGCACGTATATTGTTCGAAGTTTTAAAGCTTCTAGATAAAGCGATAGAAAGTTGATAGACTACTCTGTAACGGCTGGATGGGACTTAATATGGAAATGGTCATTTTTTGGGGGGTAGCAAAGGGATCTTCAGTCAGCCTGGAGTTAGAGATACACGTGCAGGGATGTTTGTACATAGGGTGTTAGGGTCGAACTATACCGTGCTGAGGCATTTGAACAATGACAATTCAAGAGGTGGCTCATGTAGATGTACTGAAAAGGGAGTTTGCATTTTCCAGGTTGTGGCTTATGATAACAGATAAAGAGTCTCTGATAAAGAAGGCAACGATGCCTCTCATTATCCTGCTGTGAGTTTGTCACCAGTGGTCATATGAGGATTTGAAACTGAGACTCAGTTTACCCATATTAATGCTAAAACTGGATGCTGTGCAGGATAATCAGCATGATAAATATGACATGAAAAAGGAAGTGTTATGGAGGGGGATTTCAGTAGTTCTTAGGAGATATAACATAGAACAGGGTTGGGGATACTATTTAAGTCCTCAGAAATTTATATATCAGTACAAGATGTACACGTAATAAGTAGAGTAAATTTGAGATCCTCACAAGGAAATCAAAATGAGTTCGAGTACATTATACTCAGACTTAGTGGAATGAAGGATGTACCTTGGGCTTTTTCTAGTGAGAGAACTCTGGAGAGCACTTTATGTTAGTTTGTAAAACTGAGTGGTAAGCTTCTTCCCAAAATTCAGTAATTCTTCGAGTTCAGTTGTGGCCACTGGAACCTTTGATCCATTTTGACTAGAGAAACCATCAATTGAGCTTCTATTAGAAAAATAGTGACCTGGCTACATAGGTTAGAATGAAGGGTGAGTTAGAGATAGAGGAACAAGCTAGAGGTCTAATTTAGCTACAAATAAAGCATGTAGACATTGATGTCAAAATAAAGCTATGGTAATTATAGACTATCAATCAATGTTATCAATATGTTATTAGTTAAAATGCATAGAATCAAAGTGAGGATTGCTCGGGTGCATCTGTTTTGCCTGAGCACCATGCATTTAATTATAATGGATCGGCCACACTTAAAATGTTATTTATCAGTTCTGGAAACCACATTTTGAGATATTGTTCAAGTGAATATATACTAAAGAAACTGACCAAAATGACCCAATAACTCAGACCGTTACACAAAAAACGGTTGTGATGTTTCGCTTCCAGATGTGTGAGTTCAATAGATATATGGTTATTATCCAAGTATTCAAAAATAGGAACTGCTCTTTTCTGGGATTAAAAATAGTTGTGTGTATGCATGTGTTTCCACACTCTAGGATCAGGACTAAAGTGTGGAAACTACAGAGAAGGAGGCTTTGGCTTCTTTGGGGGGAAAATTTTTCAAATGATGTGAGTTCCTTGCCAATGGAATAAATTGCTTTGTGAAGTTGTGAATTTCTCTTTATTGCAGGAATTCAAACATAGTTGGACTACAGCTAGGTGGGAATTTTTCAGAAAAATGAAGTTTTGGTTGGATGTGTATTGGAGAAGTTGAAAAATATTGTACTAGATATTTTTAAGGTCCAGAGATCTTGAGTTCATGATTTTAGGTAGTGATAGTAGGAATGGAATGCAAAGAATCCTTCCTTCTTCCCATGATCTTCCTTCCTTCCTCCTCCTCTCCCTTTAACCCTTCCTCTATCTTTTTTTTCTCTTTCCCACTTTCTTCCTTTTTCTCTCTTCCTAACTTCCCTTCTTTGCTTCCTTTGTGCTAGACACTCTACTAAGTACTGGGACTACAGTGAGGAACAAAGCAGACATAAAATCCATCCTCTTAGAAGTTACAGTGTTTTGGAGTTAGAGAAAATGATCAATTGTGACCAATGCTAGGGGAGAACAAATAGGCATCTGTACATATTAAGGTAACCTGATCTGCTTTGGGAGGATTGGGGGAATTCATGGTAGGGAGGAAGAAAAGAGGAAAAGATAGAACAAGAAGAGGGAGAGAGAGAGAAGAATATTTCAAAGAATCTTTTGAACATGGTAAATGATTTGGTGAAATCATTTAGAAGTGAGAATAAATTATAGATTATGAGAAAATTTTAAGGCTGCAACTTTAAGGAGAGAGTGATTTACTTGAAAGAAACAAGGAAGATAGGAAGAAGAGTTGGCTCTTAAATGAAGCTTATTAGGTTGGTTTTGACCCTGTTGACTGTGAAATATTGATAGATCTGGTTTTCATTGATTGATATTGGACGTGCATGTTGATAATATGAGTGCTTCCTTTTTATAAAGGAAATGCACCTGTAGCTTGATAACCTCTATTTTATTTTACCACAGTATTATTTTAAATCTTTATCCTCTCCTGGCATTTGTTTCTGGGCTAAATGTAAAACTTCACAGATTTCTATCCTTCAATATTAGTAAAAAGAACTGGGATTTTATGTTTATTGGTAAGACAAAATTGAATTAAACAGAAGGGTTAAATAGAAATAACAGCATTTCTTGTAGCATTCAAAAGTTTGAATGCTACAATGAGCTAGTTCAAGATTCATTCAGATTAAATTACTGTCCAGTTATATCTATGTAATTGCAGTTACTGTTTGCATTTTTTCCTGAGATTTAGATCTAAACTAAAATTTGAGGATGAAAGTAATATATATGAAGAAAATTATGAGTCAATTCACTAAACATTATCAGTAACAACAAAAAAAACTTTCATTATGAAAAATTTCAAACATATACAAAAAGAAAGAGTGAAATAATGAATCTCCCATGTCTACTTAGTTTCAATGATTCTCAATTTATGGCTAAATGTATTTCATATATAACCTCTTTACTTCCCCACCCAAAATTATTTTGATGAAAATATCAGAATTATATCATTTAATCTGGAAATATTTCAGTATATATCTTTAAAATATATGCAGTCTTTAAAAAACATATTCATGATAATAGGAATATACCTGAACAGTAGTAATAATTCTTTGATGATATTCATTTTCAGAGTTACTATTGTTTTAAAATTTTAAAACTTTAATGAGATAATTGAAACATTTGACTTTAGATGAAGTGAGGCAGTTATATTTTCAAACAGTTTTTCTTCTTAGTATAGAGACTTGGATGTGTACTCGAATTATCAGACACTACTGGCCCTTGGTCAGTAATTTTCTATCATGATGGTATGAAAGTCCAGATACCCCAGTACCAGTAAAGGTCATTTAAATTTGATCTCAGTCTGTATTCCTCTCACATAAAGAATTAACCACATCAAATTTCATGAAATAATATATTGAGTAACGATTCACAGGAAAGAACTCTCAGCTAAGAGGTTGATTTGTTTCTAGGTTAAAAGGTGGGGTAAGAGAGTATGTTAATTTCTCTATTATCTCATTCAAAGCAAGCTAACTTTGTATTGTCAATTTATGAAACAGTCAGTGAATCATAGCAGGAAGACAGTAAATTCCTACTCCATTTGAGTGGACATACTGTAATCTAGTGAAAAATGTTTGCATTAGAAGAGCCACTTAGTGCAAGGTATTTGACAATTTTTGCTCTTGTTATTTACCTGAAAACTGAAGCTATATCTATATCATAAAGATAAAATTAATGAATGTGCTAGTTAGCTAGTTAGTTAGTCAAAGAAAACCTAGTAGTTGCTAGTTAGTCCAAAGCTAGTTACAAACAAGCCCAAGTTCAAAAGGGAGGCATATGTTTTGGGAGGCTAGCTTCATCTGGGACATCTTTGGTGCCACCACAGTATTTTACTAATCTAATTATTTTTATACATCCTTTCTGTCTCCTCCCTGTGCCACTGAAGTTTCTGCATTTGATTGTTTTTTTGGTTTTATGTTTTTTGGTACAGGTTATCAAGGATCCTCCTCCACCACCACCCTCTGCACCAAAAGAGGTAAATGAGTGCCTAATAAGTGATGTGGGTGTATTTAGATATTATCCCTAATTTGATCAATTACATTGTTATTAGATAACTGTGATACCTATGTATTGACTTTTGAAGTTATGAAAATCAATTATATTTTGTCTTCTCATGATTTCTTTCATGTGCTAGAGGAACGGGACCTTCACACATTGATAAACGTAGACTAGCCATCAGGATCAATAGTACATAGAGATTTAATTTACTTTTTATAGCAATATATCAATAGTTCTGCTGTCACTTGTCTTATTTACAAAAAGTTGGAAGATCCAAGCTGGCAGCTTAAAGATAGTATTACTTTCTTCAAAATGATTATTACTTTTACATTACTCTGTTAGCCAAAATTGTGTTAGCAACAGAAAATATGGTGTGCATTTTCAAAGCTTCTTAACTACCTATCTTTTCAGTACAAATTTCGCAGAGTTTAAATTTACACATACATTGAGGCTTTAAATGATCATTGAAATGCGGTCCTAATTTTAATGTTTTATCTTCTTAACTATGAAGTGATGAATAAATCTGGAAAAACAAATGATGCTCATAGTTAAGGAGCAACTTCTGGTAGCCTAGTGAAATAAGGTAGATTCCTCAAATTGTGGAATGGAAGGAGTCCTCATATTCTGTAGAACCTCACTTGAAATTTATGCACATAAGCATAAGTACATCCACATGTGCTTTATGTAATTTTTACTATATTTTGTCCATATCAGTGTCATTATTCGGAAAAATATTTAAATGTGAGTTGGTTCTGACTAAGAAATATTTTAAGAAATTAATTAAACTCAGTTTTAAAAACTTGTATCCACATAGGAGGAAGAAGAACCTCTGCCTACCAAGAAATGGCCAACTGTGGATGCTTCTTATTATGGTGGTCGAGGGGTTGGAGGAATTAAAAGAATGGAGGTTGGTATCTTGAAAAAAAATTAGAAGCTGCTAATGTGGAATATGTAGTTTTAGAACTATCAAGCCGTGGAAACTGTACTTTTCACAACTCAGTATCCTAATATCATCCATTTTTACTTAATACTAGGTCTTTTTTGGACAAATTTTTTTTCTATGGAATAATCCTAGCCATTTCAAAACTATTCAAGAAGAACTGACTTCATTAGTCAAAGAACTACATTGATAAGATTTCTGAATTCTAAAGGGCAAAACAAAATTAGGGTTTTTTTTTTTTTACTATTTTGGAAAAAATTCCTACAGAGAACATGAACTTTGAAGAAGCCAGATACTTAAAGTTGCAACAATGCTTGTCTTTGAAAAGATCCAATAGTTAAGTACTATTTGAGGAGAAAAATATTAAAATATTCAATATCATGGATAAGACCCTATCACAAATGTAGATGAAGTACATTTAAGGCTTTTTTTTTACAGGTTTTAGTTACCACTTATGAATAATCATAATTAATATTAAATATCATTTATAGACTATTAAATTTTTAGACTGGCAAAACATGTGGACTAAAATTAAACTTAAATATTATATCTTAAAGATGAAATGAGGTCTTCTTACCACTACAGAAGTATTTTTCAAAGTGATGGATTAATTAATAATAAGCAGGCACTGTCAGCCCTGAGCCCTTAACAACAGTATAGATAGGCCAACATCCCACCCGAAGGAGAAATTGGAAGAATTTTCTCATTGATATGGTGACATTATTATTAAACACAGATCCTGGCATTTCTTTCTTATTAGTTATTCTTTAATTTTATTTCTCAATAAGAAAGAATTTTTAAGTGTTTTGCAATCATTGCATGTCTCCTACTGTCATATCTGCTTTGTCCCATTACTGCCAGCAAAAATCAATAAGCTAATTAACAACCTCACAACTGTTGCAATTTTCTTTTCTTTCTTTTTTTTTTTTTTTTTTTTTTTTTTTTTTGTTGTGCCATGTGGCATGCAGGATCTTAGTTCCCCTACCAAGGATCAAACCCATGCCCCCTGCAGTGGAAACGTGGAGTCTTAACCACTGGACCACCAGGGAAGTCCCACAATTTTCTCTTTTTATACATTTCAATAAAATTCAGATTTTCAAGGAGAATTTCCCATTTTCAACATAAATTTCAGTACTCTTCAAAAGAAGCCCAGACTTACTTAAATGACTGTCATTACTAAAGTGGTTATCTGATAGTGATTCTCATTTTCTTGACCACATTAGATCTTAAAATAATGCACATTTTCCTAAGAGCTTGCCACTTTATTGCTGATATCTTCTGAGACAGGTACCTCATTGCCAATAAGCCATGAAAAAGGCAGGTGCCAGAACTTACTACATTTGTCTTTTGAAAAAAATATTGCTTCTGTGTTTGCAGGTGGGTAATTGGGAATATCAAGCAGTACAAGGGAACATGGTGAGGCTAGCTCTTGTTGCTTGACATGGAAGGAAGGTCATTTTCCTTTCATTTGCCTTTGTTGTGTCATTCTAGGATTGGAGAGGTTGGGGAGAGTGTGGACTGGATGTCCCTACGTATTAAAAAATACAATTGTAAATAAAATCATTACATATGAAAATCCAAATATGATCTGTCATAGCTTATTTTTAGTTTATTTAGTCTCGTTCCAAAATGTGTGTATAAAAAGATGTATGCAGGGGGAAAAGGGTTTGACAGGAAATAGCACAACATGTTAGTAGCTTTCTCTGAATGGAGTGATTTTCAATTTGTGTTATATATTTCCCTGTTTGTTCCCAACTTATTTGACAGTGAGCATGTACTAATTTATATTCAGAATAATAAACTTAATTCCATATTGAAATCCACACATATAAAATACCACATGACAATGAGATTCAGATATATTAGTTCTTGCTAAAAACACGAGGAATTGTGGCAGGTTTTTGTTACTCCAATATTCCATGTTCCGAAGATTAAGATCTCTTTCTACAGAATAGAAAAGTTTATGCATGAGCTACTGAATGGGTTCTGAGTTAAAAGGCATATTATTGGAATATGGTCAGGAAAGCCAAGGGCCCATGGACATTCTTGAGTAACTCACATTTCATGTTTTAAGAGTTACTGACTCTTTTACTTAAATGTAAAATTTAATTTAATTTAATTCAAATTTAATTGAAATTTATTTATTTGTGTTTTAGTTTTTGACTGTTAATTAATGTGAAGTTATATTGCCCTAGCTTTTTAGCTGAAGAAAATTTATGAGAAGGACCAACCCACTTTTAATAAATCAGAGTTCATTTTAGCCATGGATAATTTTGGCTACGTTTTATGTAGTACTCCATCAACGAAATGGAAATGGGAATGAGAATGAAGAAAAAAATGAGAAAGTAAATGTTGTCTTCACAAAGGGGAAACACAGTATGTAAAAATATGCAATAAAAAATAAACTGAGGGACTTCCCTGGCAGTACAGTGATTAAAACTTCATGTTTTCACCACAAGGGGCACAGGTTCAATCCCTGGTCGGGGAAATAGGATCCCATATGCCACACAGTGAGGCCAAAAACAACAAAGAAAAATTAAACTAAGAATTTAGTGCCTTTAGACTTTTTCAAACATCAACTAATTTAAACTTGGAGAGGAAAAATAGAAAACATAACTTGTTTTAAAACAATGCCTATTCAAACCTGAAAAGTATTTTCCTTAAAAAAATTCCCCAGTTTAAACTGGGGAAAGTGAAAGGAATTATAGAAATTATGAGCACATCTGAATTAAAGAATAAATCTTCATAACTCAATGTTGTTTTAAGCCAGTATAGGGATTTTACTTAGAAATTTTTTCTTCCTCCTAAATATTTAAACACTATTATAATCACAGTTTGCAGAAAGCTGGAACTGAGCTGATGTTAGTAACAGCTGTTAGCACAACTGATCCACAATACCTAATGGCTTCAAATGTGTGTTTCTGCCAGTTCCACGTGAAACTGTTTTTGTTTCTTTTCTCAATTCTGAAATTGCTCCTTTATGATACAATCTCTAAATATGCTGTGGAAATTATGGAATTTCATTGTTTATCATGAAAGCCAAGTAGAATTGGAAGAATTTAGCTATCAAGCTTGCACTTCTTTTTAAATAGTAAAAAGTCAGATATATTAATTCTGTTAAGGCTGCCTTTAGCAATCCATTCTTGTTATTCTTTTATCCTTTTTGACTATCTCAATGTGGTCAAACTAAAATATTAAAATTTATACATATAAGTGTATATATATATATATATATTTATTTGCTTTTAAGAGTTTTAGGAAAACTCTATATAAACTGTTTCCTAGTTTGAGTGAGATTGAGTGAGAATTGATTGTTGTATTATCTGTGGTGATGGTGATAATAATGATAAAACAGCTACTTCATGAACTAACACTAATGGATTTATTTAATGCATTTCCTTTATACCTCAGCAACTATGTATCATACATTTAGAAATGCAATGTTGGGTCAGAACTCTAGTTCAACTGTCTTTGTGTTCTTTATCTGAGAATGGTACAATGATACTTGGAGGAAGAATATGAGTACCATTACCTCTAGAATATCAACTGTGAAGGCTGGGCTAGTTAAAATCTAAGTTAAAAATCCATCATTTCTGAATGGATCTAAATTTTACCTACTTATATTTCTACTCTGAATTACTTCTCTCTGTTATGATACTCATATGTTTATTTGACTATGTATCTTCATTTGTTTTTTATTTTTTCCCTTAAATTTGAGACTTTACAACTGCAGGAGATGTGTCCTGGTTTTAGAGTTTCTTAGTTCAATTTAGATATATCTAAAGATTTTTAAAGTTTTAGTTTATCTAGGTGAAGGCACTGTGATTTGAAAGAGAAGGTCATTTCTCTGGAAAAAAGCCAACTATCTAGTTCTAAAGGTTTAATGGTATTTAAAACAATTTTAACGACCTCATAAAGAACATTCTAGTACCACTGATAACACTGAAAGATACAGATACATTTTAATGACTCAACAGAGTCCACTTGAAATTGAAAACCTACTCTAAAATTGTAGTAAAAAAAAGGTAAAAACATCTAAGTAAGCCTTATCAAAAAGCTGTGCATAGATCTTTCTATGAACAGTAGTCATCTGTATTCCTACCCACTAATTCAGGTCATTAAAATGCTTTTAAAAAGCATTTAATCATTTTTTCTTTGTAGAAATTATTCAACTCTGGTGAGCCACTGTGTGCCCTGGACAGGCCTTCCTGATTATTTTTAGAGCTTCACTTATCTTTGTCTTCTTTGATAACGTTCTTGGTTTTTAGACTTCTCTACTGTTCCTGGTTGGACAAAGCCTTTCTCCAGGAGCCACAACTTCTTCACATGCCCACGCATGAAAAAATTTGGCTAAAATGTAGCCAATTTTCATTGAAAAGTAAAGAAAACATCATTTGACCTTTTTGTTTTCAATGTCTAGGTTTTTCACAGAAAGGAATCCTCCCAAATTTGTGGAATTCCTTGGTGTCCCTGAATTTTTCTCTTCAAAGCAGAGTCTTTTCAGATTTGTCTTCCTCAATGAAAAATTGATATGTCAAATAACCATACGCATATGAGTAGAGGAAATAAAGACTGAGAGCTACTTTACAAAAAGTTGAGAAAAACATATATAATTATTTTATTTCCAAAGGCTAAAATTTAAATCATACTTTTTGCCTTAGTCAAACTTGATGGAAAGTTTGGAAGGAAAAATTAACTCCTTTGTATAAAATATATTTGTAAAATTCAAACCTATTTGAAACTTACTGCACCCTTCAGACTACATATGTTCAAATCCCTGTCCTGCTGCTTACTAGCTGTGTGGCTTTGGGCTCATCACTTAACCTCTCTGTGTCTTGGTTTCCTCATCTGGAAGCAAAAACATAGTATCTATCTCATTGCATTTTTGTATGGATTAAATGCAGCTTGGCACATAATAATCATTCAATAAATGCTAATTATCATCATCATTATCATCTATTTCACCCAGTGCCATCAGTATATACAGGTATGTCTTTAGCTAGAAGGAGAACATACCTAATTAGAGAATAGAATTACACACTGTCATGCATTTCGTATGTAAAACACTAATTAACTCCTTATTTGAAACAATGGAGAAATGGCTGCATCAAATTTAATAGATGCCAAATTTTTATAAAGGATCTTTATTTCTAGGATCTTAATATTAAATACATGAGTGGTGAGAAACCTATTAAATCTCAGAAGAGTAGGAATTTGGAGCTAGGATACCTACTCATCTTTGGACTCTGAGGTGGTGAATCAAAGAACCAACTAAACAAGAGCCTGTTCCTCTAGGCCACTATATGTCTGATATCAGTATTTCCCTTTGTTTTAAAGGTTCGTTGGGGTGATAAAGGATCTACGGAGGAAGGTGCAAGGCTAGAGAAAGCCAAAAATGCTGTGGTGACCATTCCTGAAGAACCAGAGGAGCCCCTTAGGCCCAGACCACCTCGACCCAAACCCACACTCCAGCCTCCTCAGACAAAGTGGTACACACCAATTAAGGTGACTGTTCAAACTTTGTGGGATTTAACGGCAACTTCCTAGAGAAAGTGTAATCCTTTTAGTCTCCCTGCCTGCCCCCGCAACCATCTGCAGGAGGACCAAGGTATATCAAATAACAGACATTCAATTTACCTTATAACAACTGAATATTTCTCAGTAACAAGAAACTCCATTTTTGTTATTTATTTATTCGTTAAATTTATGAAAGAAATGAGAGGAGAAAATAAGTCTATACCGTCTTCATTTTAGCTCATTTATTTAACAAGCAGAGGCCGAGCACATTCCCCAGATATTTACAGATCACGTTTCCCTTTAGGGTCGGCTGGATGCGCTCTGGGCTTTGTTGCGGAGGCAGTATGACCGGGTGTCCTTGATGCGACCTCAGGAAGGAGATGAGGTTTGTATGTGGGGATGTGTTAGGAAAATAGTGACCGCTCAGGTGTGTATAAGGAAGGGAGGGAAATAATAATCAAAAAGAACCTAAAGTCCTCATTACAGCTGAAGAAGGAATTATTATTGTCTCATGCAAATTCCTATTACGTAGGGTGATTAATAAATGATTATCTATTGTTAGAATATGTCTTCAAGCCACAGTTTAACACGAGGCCCTTTTCAAGTAACATAAAAATTAAGGTCCACTGTACACATACTTTAATAAGCACACTCAATGCTTCAGCCTTTGACTTGGACGGCATCACATTCTGTTCTGAGGTTTTTTACCCAGCGGGGAGGACAGAGTGGGGATTAGTAAATCTTGCTAACATTTACTAGCATTGAGGCCTGGGGTACATGCCTCAGATCCTCTGTTGCTTTAGGTATAAATAAGTATTTTCCTGCCTTCAAAGTTGATTTAATCTAATTTCTTGAAAATGTGAAAGTGCTTTGAAAGTTATAAAGCGTTATGGACATCTGCAATGGTGAGATACACACACACGCTTATGTATAAAATACATACACACATATATGTGTATGCATTTTCCCTATCAAGGAAGCCTTTTTAAAAAAAATATTTATTTAGTTAGTTGTGCCAGGTCTTAGGTGCGGCTCGCAGGCTCCTTAGTTGAGGCACATGGGCTCCTTATTTGTGGCATGCGAACTCATAGTTGCAGCATGCATGTGGGATCTAGTTCCCTGACCAGGATTGAACCTGGGACACCTGTACTGAGAGCACAGAGTCTTAACCACTGTGCTACCGGGGAAGTCCCAAGGAAGCCTTTTTGAGGCTTTTTTATTATTGGAAATTTGGCTAGAATTACTCCAGCTTTATAATTTCTTTAATATATAAGCACTATTTCCTGTTGTATCGATATAAGAAAAATAGTTTAAAACCTTTTCATATGCAACAATGAGCAGGTTTGGTTCAGAGACACAATACTGTTAGTAATAATAACAGAATCTTTTCATTGTGTGATGAAACGTCAACGTGATCATCATTCTGTTTTAACAAGTGCATGAACTTCATTGATTTCAGCTTCAGAGGACATTAGGTTATTCAGGTCTGATGGGGTTTTTTTTTTAAGGATGAAATAACTGATGAGATTAATATTTATTTTTCAGTGCCAAGCTATATTTAGTGTTATATGATTCTAGCTAGGTGTTTAAAATACCAAAACATCTAAATTTTTAGCTCTTACTTCTATGAGATGGAGGTAGTTTTATAAACATCTGAGTTCAGCCATTTGGAGAAGCAATTTAAGAAAATATTCCTGGAATATTACCAACAGATCATTTACCCTTTGCTTGGACCATAAGTAGAGAGAACCAGGTGGTTTATGAAGCAGCCTCTTTCATTACCAAACCACTGTGGTTAATAGAAAGTTCTTATATTTAATGAAATTTGTGCCTCTGTTTAAATTAATGCATGATCTAGAGTTCTGCTTCTGGAACAACATATAACAACACTATTCTTCAATATTCTAGACTTTTACTTTACAGGTTTTTAAATTGTTTTCATGTATTACCTTAGTTTTCTGCCCCCCAAGTTAGACATTAGTTCATTTGTTCAATAATTTTCATCTTTTTGAGTGTTGGGTATAGTGCTAGCACTAAAGATGTATTAGCAAAAACAGAGAGTGGTTCCAGCACTCTTGTCAGTACTTTCTGTATTCTTTTAACTCTCATGATTAAAATTTAGTTTTTTGGGCTTCTTTCACTCATACTAATTTTGACTTAATTCAATAATTTCTGAATTATAAATATGCACAAGTAATGGCATTAGGTGATACTGGGGAGTGGGTACAAACTATAACCTTTGCCCTTAAGAAACCTAAAATTTGTTTGGGAAACAAGATACATACAAAAATAAAATTTATTCCAGAATGTGCTCTGGGCCATTTATAGGTAGGTGTCAAGTACTCTTGAGTGTATAGAGGAAGAGAGATTAACTCTTCCTGGAGGAATTTGAGAATGCTTCTTCAAAAATACAGGCCTTCTATCTTTGAAAATGAGTAGGGATTCATCAGGTGAAGTTAGGTGGAATGGGTATTTCCACAGATGAAGCATCATGAATAAGATCTCTGAGGCAGCCAAGAACAGTGGTTTGTGGAAAGTCAGGGGCAAATATGACCTTCAAAGTCCAGGGGAAGAGAAATTTTTGACAATACTCTGTGATAAGTGTCTTTTGGTGTCCATTTGATCAATCTTGATGTTGTGGTTTATACTGTGTGTCCTATTTAATTAATCTTTCCCTACTCTGATGTCATAAAGATGTTCTTTTGTATTGTCTTCAGAAAGTTTAAAAAATTTTTACCTTTAGTCCATCTGGAATTTATGTTTGTAAATAAGGTAAAGCAAGGAACTAGTTTTATTATTTTCTTGTGTGTGTTAATAGTAAGCTGTCCCAGGACCATTTATTATTTTTATTTATTTATTTTTCCATGTGTTTGTGTTTTTTACGTTTTTTTTCCCTGTAATTGATTTCTAATCTCATAGTGTTGTGGTCAGAAAAGATTCTTGATATGATTTCAATTTTCTTAAATTTACTGAAGCTTGATTTGTGACCCAGGATGTGATCTATCCTGAAGAATGTTCCATGCACACTTGAGAAGAAAGTGTAATCTGCTGTTTTTGGATGTAATGTCCTATAAATATCAATTAAATCGATCTGGTCTATTGTGTATTGTCTCTATTTAAAGCTGTGTTTCCTTATTAACTTTCTGTTTGGATGATCTGTCCATTGGTGTGAGGTGTTAAAGTCCCCCACTATTATTGTGTTACTGTTGATTTCCTCTTTTAGAGCTATTACCAGTTGCCTTCTGTATTGAGGTGCTCCTACGTTGGGTGCATATATATTTATAATTGTTATATCTTCTTCTTGGATTGATCCCTTTATCATTACGTAGTGTCCTTCCTTGTCTCTTGTAACATTCTTTATTTTAAAGTCTATTTTATCTGATATGAGTATTGCTACCCCAGCTTTCTTTTGATTTCCATTTGCATGGAATATCTTTTTCCATCCCCTCACTTTCGTCTGTATGTGTCCCTAGGTCTGAAGTGGGTCTCTTGTAGACAGCATATATGTGGGTCTTGTTTTTGATCCATTCAGCAAGGCTGTGCCTTTTGGTCGGAGCATTTAATCCATTCACATTGGTGTTTGTTTTTGTAGGTCCTTTTATCTCTTGTGTTTCCCATTTAGAGATGTTCCTTTAGCATTTGTTGTAGAGCTGGTTTGGTGGTGCTGAATTCTCTTGTCTGTAAAGCTTTTGATTTCTCCTTCGAATCTGAATGAGATCCTTGCTGGTAGAGTGATCTTGGTTGTAGGTTCTTCCCTTTCATCACTTTAAATATATCATGCCACTCCCTTCTGGCTTGTAGAGTTTCTGCTGAGAAATCAGCTGTTAACCTTATGGGAGTTCCTTTGTATGTTATTTGTCATTTTTCCCTTGCTGCTTTCAATAATTTTTCTTTGTCTTTAATTTTTGCCAATTTGATTACTATGTGTCTCGGTGTATTTCTCCTTGGGTTTATCCTGTATGGGACTCTCTGCACTTCCTGGACTTGGGTGGCTATTTCCTTTCCCATGTTAGGGAAGTTTTTGACTATAATCTGTTCAAATATTTTCTTGGGTCCTTTCTCTCTCTCTTCTCCTTCTGGGACCCCTATAATGTGAATGTTGGTGCATTTAATGTTGTCCCAGAGGTCTCTTAGGCTGTCTTCATTTCTTTTCATTCTTTTTTCTTTATTCTGTTCCACAGCAGTGAATTCCACCATTCTGTCTTCCAGGTCACTTATCTGTTCTTCTGCCTCAGTTATTCTGCTATTGATTCCTTCTAGTGTATTTTTCATTTCAATTATTGTATTGTTCATCTCTGTTTGTTTGTTCTTTAATTATTCTAGATCTTTTTTAAACATTTCTTGCATCTTCTCGATCTTTGCCTCCATTCTTTTTCCGAGGTCCTGGATCATCTTCACTCTCATTATTCTGAATTCTTTTTCTGGAAGGTTGCCTATCTCCATTTCATTTAGTTGTTTTTCTAGGGTTTTATCTTGTTCCTTCATCTGGCACATAGCCCTCTGCCTTTTCATCTTGTCTATCTTTCTGTGAGTGTGGTTTTCATTCCACAGGCTGCAGGTTGTAGTTCTTCTTGCTTCTGCTATCTGCCCTCTGGTGGATGAGGCTATCTCCCAGGACCATTTATTAAAGGTTCTTTTTAAAGAAAAAAAAAAAAAATAGTCTGGAAGTTGGGGATTAAAACCAGAATGAAAGGTTGGGAATACACGATAAGAAGTCTTTGAGTTTGGATAAATTGATATATTTGTGCTTTTGAATGATGCATTGTACTCATTCTTTCATTCATTCAACAAATATTTATCTAGTGTCGAACGTGTACCAAGCACTTTGTTAGATACCAAGTAAATCTAACATTCTTCTTAGATTATAGTGCTAGAATATTTTACATGTTGCCCCAGCAGGTTAAGTCATCATTCATTTTTCCATAATTGAAGAATGTTGCTTCCTTTATTTTGACCAAAGTTTCCTTTGTTTTTTAGTAATTTGGTCACACTTCTGTCTTATATGATCCTAAAGCCTTTTATTCTAACTCTTGGGGTTAAATTGTTTCAAAATTCAGAATTTTTCAGATTTTAGGAATCTGATACAGTCCATATATCATATTTCATGTAAAGCATCATCTCCTCAGCTCATTACTGAGACATTCTGCTACAGAAATATTAATTGTTACAAGTGTATAAATAAAGACCATAAATACTCTCAAGTTAGTTCAGGTCAGGTTTTGGTGACAAACTTAACATAAAACTTTCAGTTTTCAAAGATTTTGTATTTCAAAAATATAGAAAAAGATAGTAAACTTTTATTGTGTTATTAACTAAAATTCCAATATTTTCACTCTTCACCTATAGACATGATTTATGGTTTTATAATTTGTTTTTATTTAAATGCAGGACTTTAAGCTTAGTAAATATCAATTGTTAGTGCAATCAATTGATTTGCTTTTCCATCAGATATATGATTCTATATGTGCCTGACACAGTCTGACTTAATCATTTTTCATAGTACCTATTCTTGATGGCTTTGCTGCTTCCAGAATTTCTGTCACTTAGTTCAAGCCACTTAGTTCAGACCTCAGTGGGGTACTCCATGAAAGCCTTGGTTGTCTAGGTTGACACTCTACACAGTTAATTGACATGAATACAGTAAAGCTAGGAGCCCACCAATACTATAAACTCAGTTTACCATCTTACTTCAAGGATATTTAATAAATTTTGTTAAATAGTTTGCTGAATTTAATTTGTTTAATAGTTTGCTGAACGTATATTTATGTATTCCCCCATCCAACCAAACCAGTGATCCAAAATTATTTGAACATGGAAATTAGGTAAGTGTGACATGATTTGCTCTTTTGCTTCTGATTCTTGCTATGATCCTTTATAATATTTATTATTTTTTTAAACTGGGGTTTGATGTCAACTCTATAGTTACCAGCATATAACTTTTTTCCTTTAGACAATCTGAGAGATCTTTGCCCTCCCCTTTTTTTTTCTCATCTCCCCATTTTTCATGTTTCACAAAGATTATTAAGAATATCTGAGTTTCTTTCAACTCCACATCATCTGTCAGATCCTCTTTATTTGATGGAATTAATGCCAGTGTAAAATTCCCATCCCCCATACATACATGACTATAACCTGTATTTTTTCAGAGACTAAATTATAGAATTACACAGCAAGAATCATTCTAATACTGTGGCAGAATTAGTGTTCTGTATGTTATTAGTACAACTGAAGAGTCCCTACATTTGTTATATATTTACATTATGTTTTAGGAAGTCAGCATACTGTTTCGGTTGTATGATCTCTAGAATGCTTTCCTTCCCCCACTCCTTCCTGCCTTCCTCCCTCCCTCCTTACCTCCCACCCTCCCTC
>NW_020174050.1:7549865-7594678 GCF_003031525.2 Neophocaena asiaeorientalis asiaeorientalis | reverse complement strand
ATTCATCCATCTAATCTGTTTCTTCTCAAACACATTTATCTTCACTATGCTTTCACTTAACACAGTTGCTAATTTCTTATACCAGTTTATGCATTTCTTATACACTGTGCTGATTTTCTTTTTGGCTTCTTCTTCTGAATGAAGTATTTCAATTGCTCTATTCTTTTCCTTATGAACACAGTAAGTATTGTTATTGGTAAGGCCAACCCATGTGACTCTGTGTACTTGTGCCCCAGAGAATCTGAACCAATCATAGGACACTTACTCATAGTAAATATTTGGTGGATTTTATTTAAAAGACTTTATAATAACTGGAATAATCAAATATTATTATCCAAAAAGTAATATTTAATTATTTGTCTAAATAAAATCATGTTTGCATGGTGCATGGCATAATCTGTATTATAGTAGACACTCCAGCATCCCACCAATTTTATTTTAAAAAAAGGACATATAATATTTTTTAAATTCCAGTACTTTTTTGCTTTAAAGTAGCTTTCATTTGAGAAACTTTATTTACCTAGTAAGAAATTGAGGACCGAGAGGCAGAAAGAGAATAAGGGATTTAGAGGATATTTGGCCCAGCTAATTTTGATGTATGATATAAAGCTGGGGTGATTTGCTTTATCTATGCATGAGAAAAAGACCATGGCTCACTGTTACCTTCTGTTGGTGGTAGAAGTCACCGTGGCTAGTTAGTTAAGCTCTCAAAAATTAAACTGCCTGAACTCTATGGTTTTTATCAATTTAGTTTATATAGACATGGTTTGTCTCATAGGATTACATGGGGTAGAGAAAAATTTAAATTTAGGTGACTAAGATGTCCAAGTAGCAGTGTCCTCTAGTTTTCTGGCCATTCTTTGCTTTGGATTTTCTAGGCAAGCCAGGGCATAATCGTTGAATGAGAAAGTGTCTTGGAGTTTTTTCTGATAGCTTTAGATAACTAGACTTACCTATGATTAGGTTCCATCAACATAAGGAAGGGTAAAATTCTATCTTCAAAATTACTCCCCTGAAACCAATCAGTACTTGGTTAAACTAAGTTAAAATATTGATCTCAAATTACTCAGACTACTCATGAAAGATTTCATAAATACTATATATACGGTATGTGTACTATATATATGGTATATGTAGGTATATATATGTATTGATATTGATTCCACTAAAAAGGTTTGTCTCTACATATCAAATAGTTCATTGGAACAAATGTTATTAGCTATTCAAGTCCAGTTCTTTTTAAGAGAAACTTTCTTATCAACATATCAATTGGTGAATAAAATTTGCAAATAATTTTGTTATTTTCCTGTGCTTGTAAAGGCTTGTGTATGTTTACTTTTGATTATGCTTCTTATGAAATGTGTGTATAATGGTATAGGTGGGGTGTGGTGTGTGTGTGTGTTGTGTGTGTGTGTGTGTGTGTGTGTGTGTTTAAAGCAATTTGTACATTGTAGAGATTAGGAGGACTTTTGGAAACATTTTCATATCATTAGACATGGATGCAGTTTGTTTCATATTGTCAAGAAACAAATGAGAATGCTTTCTCATTTCTGAATTTTAAAGATATAGTCACGCTTTTCTTAAAAAAAAACAAAAAGACACAACAAACTGCACTGCTGGAGAGACAGTAAAGCACAATTGTTTTCAGGTTGTGGCTGATGGTTCCAAAATAACACAACCTCTGCCTAGTCAACGGCGTGTTTTCTACCTTGGAAACCAGTCTTGTCATTTATTTATAAATTGTTTACTGCAGATTCTGCCTCTTGAGCGTTTAGTTTAATAAACAAATCAGCGTCCGTAGGACTAAACCGGGAGTCACGCACACTTACTGTGCAAGTCCCGTCACGCTGAATTTCAAGCCAAATACTCTCCTTTTATGGCTCAGAGGCCGCACCGGGCTCATTTGCAAAATTCACCGCTGAATTGAAGTCCTTGATCAAGTAATTGAAGTTCAGGCATCAAGAATCCAAGTGGCGCGAGAGATCTCTCGCTCTGCCCCTCACTCCCGCTACCTATGGACGCCGCCAGCCCCTGCCGAGGTGGCGGGGTCCGCGGGCTGTACGCAGCCGGGCCTGGGCTTTGATTGTGCCTGCAATTCCTCACAGTCATGAATGTTGCAGCGCGCCGCGCGCGTCCAGGTGTGAGCGAGCAGGTTGTCACCGACATCTGTTTGCAGCGGCGGCAGCGGCCGCCCCGGCCCGCAGCGAGCGGGCCGGATTGTCAGCGGAGGTAGTTGAGAGCGGCAGGAACGTTTTGGTCTCACGCTCGCTGCCTGGAGGCTTGAAACACCAAAGGTAGGAGCGGGGGTGGACACAGCTGCGCTCCCTAACTTGCCTTAGGCACAAATAAAGAGATCTAATGCAGTTTGACTCTGTGGCGGTGGGGAGACGAGGACAGAAAGCCACTTCAGAGGCAACTTAACGCTGCAACATCTGCCGCCAAGTTTCCAGGGAGTGACGGGGGACAGCAGGTACAGATCGAAGTCTCCACATAACCTCCATTAAGCCGTGGACTCTTTTGAAGGGCCTCCATCAAACATGCTGGAGTCCGCAGCAGGAGTTTTGTTTGGTTTTCAAAGCGGTGTTTTGTTTTTGCAATAACAAGGTAATTTATAAATGATGCATTACCATGCATTCTCCTTTTTTATCTGAAAAGAGAGAGCCAGAGAAGCAGCAAAGCGAAGAAGAAAGCGCAGCACTAGTTTGGGAGTTGTTCCACAAACCAATTAAATCTCCAAGGAGCTTCCTGTCTGTAATCGAGGTTATGTTAACCTTCAGACCGCAGTCCCTCGTTCACCAGTAAGCAGACAAATTTAAATACGGCAATAAAAGAATCCTAGTGATAGTAACATCTGTGAAGTACGCCCACTATGTCTGTTTTTAAACTTATAGGGCTTTTTATTACATGGAGATGAAATAGAATTAGATTTTTTCCGATGTATTACATTTTTTAGTAAGACAAAATTTAGAAAATTGCATTGACTTTTTTCCCCATTTATAAAGGTTTCATACTGATAGTTGGATATTAAAACTCAAAAGTAAGAATCACACGTTAACGGAAGCACTTTTCTCTTTTGAGGAAGTTCCCCCTCTACCACCTAGATTCAGCTGGAAAAAAATTTAAGGATTTGTATAATTTTCGCTGGGAATATTGCAAAAACTCATAATTGTGCGCACACACATCTATGGCATAACAGATTTGGTTAAAATATTAGTCTGGCAAGTAAAGCTCCAGGGTATGGTAAGGTAATAAAGAGTCCATGGTAATGTAAACTTTTATCATTAATAATATTTAGGCTGCCTCACCTGAGGAAATAGCTGTGCCACCACTGAGATAAAGGAAAGGTGCTGACTTGAAGGTAGCCTTTGGAGTGGGTGCAGCTGGGGAGCAATGGCCTGGGGAGAAACGCGGGCATGTGGCAAAATTTTCATCAGTCAGTGGTGAAATAAGCAACATAAATGCGTAGCGAGTTTCCAATTAACCTAATTTTATTACGTGGAGAGGACGTATGTTAATTGTGCAGATATTTTCATTTTTTAAAATGATTGATGGTAGCTGCTTTTATAAAGAAAAATGTTCATTATAACAGAACTCAATGCCAGTCCTCTGATTTTTAAACAATCTACAGGAAAAAAAAAAAAAAACCCCACAAAAACCCAACCTGAGACCATAGGTAGCACAGGTTCATTTAAAAGGCACCACAGAAGCCTGGTAACCGCAGTGGCAGATGATTCAGGCTGGACCTCTGGCTTACATTTCCAGTTCTAGATGTAGGTTCACTCCTCTGTCAGTCCTCCTTCTGAATTCTCATGCTCAAAACAAATGGCCTCACCCTCTTCAATGGCGGCTTCCTCAAGGATTCTTACCCTCCCAACGATCACTCTGAACTCTGTCATGCTTACAAATCACCCAGTGCTCTGTGCTATCAAACCACTTCATCTTCAGATTGAAGAAGCATCTGGAAGGCAGAGATTTTGTGCCACACTGCCTTTAAGTTCCCCATCACATCTGCAAAACGTAAACCAGTGTGTGTGTTTCTGAGCAGTTTGAAACCTTCACTCAGATGATTTGATATGTCAGATATTTTCAGTGCTTGGAATTATGATGCTAATGACTGCATTCTTTTTTTAAAAATTTTTTATTCGAGTATAGTTGCTTTACAATGTTGTGTTAGTTTCTACTGTACAGCAAAGTGAATCAGCTATGTGTATACATATATCCCCTCTTTTTTGGATTTCCTTCCCATTTAGGCAACACAGAGCATTGAGTAGAGTTCCCAGTAGGTTCTCATAGTTTATCTTTTTTTTTTTGTGGTACGCGGGCCTCTCACTGTTGTGGCCTCTCCTGTTGCAGGGCGCGCAGGCTCAACGGCCATAGCTCACGGGCCCAGCCGCTCTGCGGCATGTGGGATCTTCCCGGACCAGGGCACGAACACGTGTCCCCTGCAGCGGCAGGCGGACTCTCAACCACTGCGCCACCAGGGAAACCCCATAGTTGTCTATTTTATACATCGTATCAATAATGACTGAATTTTTAAACTTAGTTTTTCGATTCTATGAAAATATTTTGTGTCCTATAGCCAAACTTTGTAATAGATTTTAGGCGCTGTAAGATAGCCCTTTATTTTAGCCTTAACTCCGTCCTATTGAACACAAAATGCCACAGTGCTTTCATACTTTTCCTTTTTTATACTTAAATGAAAGAAAAATATCAAAAATTTTAAAAAATTGTAAAGTGATTGCTTACATTTTATTTCTATAAGTTCTGAAATTTTGTATGGTCCTTTAGGCCAATTATGTTGCAACATCACTGGGAAAAAGTACCACTAGACTTTTCTATCCCTTATGTTACTACCAGTATCTTTCATTCTTATTATCTCTTGTCATTATATTTCAGGGCATCCTTAAAATACCTTAACTATCCCGTTTAAATTAGTAGAAGGAATTAACTTTAGTTTATACATATTTGAAAGGCAAATTTTTACTAGAATAACTCACGTCATGAACATGCCATTGTTACAATTCCACTGTCTGATTTATGAGTGTGTGTGTATGTGTGTATATTTGTATGTGTGTGTAAAATGTTTAATATAAATATATGTGTATATATATTCCTATAGAACATATTTTCTCAGTGTGTATGTCATCAACTAATGTCTGTTTTGGTAGAAAATAACAAATTCGTGAAATAGAGTGCTTTTTGATGCCATTTCATAATTTAACCAAAATCATCTCTTAATTATGCAGATAAGCTGGCAAAAGTGTTGACTCAGTTTGGTTCCCTAAAATGAAATACAGAATATGCAAATTTTAATCATTTAAATTACCAAAAAAGCTTTATTTTTTTCAGAGAAAGTATAAATAGAACTTAGATATTTAATTGGCTTTTTACCCCTCTGATCCAAAATAACTTGTATTTAGTGGCATCATATACATGTTATGTATTAACTTATAAGTTTAGGTAGAGATATTTCTTGGTTAATATTGATCAACAACACTTTGATAATCGAGACAAAAATTATTAAATTAGTTTAAATATCCTCAAATTAATGCACTGAGTTTAGAAATAAACCTTTTTTGTCAACAGTGAGCACACTAAAAGAATACTTTGAAAATATCAAGAGTTAGCATTGGTTGTCCAGGGCTAAGTATATTATTTTCTTAGGGTCAATATACAGCTTTGATGTTGAGCACCTTGAGGACATCAATTAAATCATCCAGTTGGGAGCAGAAATGTCAGCAAAAATAGAATTTTTTTTTTTTTTTGCGGTAAGCAGGCCTCTCACTGTTGTGGCCTCTCCCCTCGCGGAGCACAGGCTCCGGACGCGCAGTCTCAGCGGCCAATGGCTCAAGGGCCCAGCCGCTCCGCGGCACGTGGGATCTTCCCGGACCGGGGCACGAACCTGCGTCCCCTGCATCGGCAGGTGGACTCTCAACCACTGCGCCACCAGGGAAGCCCAAGATCGAATTTTTAACCTTTCTTTTCCTGTGACTGAGTACTTTTTGTGTAGCCTTTATGTAATTTTAATTACAGAAAATTAGATTTGTATTTACTTAAATAAATCATTTTAAAATTTCTAATAATTTACAAAAATTATAATATTTTGTATATGTTAAATATTCAGTTTTAAATTTAGAGCTCAAAGGATATAGTCCAAGGAGGGAAAAAAGTACATTATTTTGTAGACAGTTTATTACTTTAACAGAGTGAATAATGATGGTGTCTTTATGTCTACCAGACCCCCATTTATAAGTTTAGTTTAAGGCAACCTGCATAGCGCAGTTAAGAAAATCAGCCTGAGTAGAAAGCTTTTATTGTCCCCTTCTTAAAAATGAATTTATATTAATACATTACATAAATATATACTTTTAAGGAGAAATAAATGACATTTTGACTAAATAGCTTTCATTTCCTTTTCTTTTTCCAAATAAAATACTATAAATTTTATAATATACACTTAAAATCTAAGTAAATCATCTTTAAAATTGCTTCACATAAACATATATTCTCCACTAATTCTGCTCTAAATCAAATCACAGCCTCTAACATTTGAGAAATTTGAAACTGTTGTAAACTTTGAGGTATAAAATAAAAATGATTTACTGTTCAAACTTTGCAACAAATTATGTTTGAGTGCGGTGGACATTCACTTGTTTACCATTTTATTTATCTGACTTTGGATTAAAAATAAACTGTTTTTTTATTTCAAAGGGTAATAAGAAATTTCTTTTTTTCTCCTAATGCTTTTTTATTTTTTCAGTTAATGAAATTGGGATAGTTTGACAAACTCTTTCCCATTTCAAAATAATTTTATTCACTGATTATACCTTATATCTCTCACTCTAGAGAGCTCTTTTCACTTAGAAAATATGTGAAAAAAAGATGGTTCTAATTTCCTAAACTTTAGAGTCCCATGATTCTTCTTCAAAAGCAGGTTAGTGTACTGAAAACAATACATATTATATATTGAATATTTTTTCTTAATCCTGTCCAGTATTAAGCACATTTTGGTTTGCAGTCACACACATATCATATTATATCGTATCCTATCTTAACTGACAGAGTCAGTAAATCTGTAAAACATACTTCAATAAAAAATTAAAATAGCACATTTATATACATAGCATACAAATAAGAGGTCGAGAATAAAGAGCAATTACTCTCCAATTATCTTTAACACTTTCACTTCTCTACTTTCTTCTATCTCCTAACATCGGTTGATTCCTACAGTTTAACCCTTGATCTTATGTTTTCTCTCATCCTACTTTCTCTAGAGACCATATAGAGTTTCACTGCTTTGCTATCATCACTATACACACCACTTTTAGACAATTCTATCCTCCCTCCTCCATTCTACTTGCATGTCTTTGAAAGCTTATATGAATTTTCATCTTGGATGTCTTATTGTCACCATATTCTCTGTGTTTAACTGGATTAGTGTATTCCTTATGTATGGCTTTCATATTTTAACTTTACTGCCAGTTATTCTAACTACCCTTCACCTCATGCATCTAAGCTGAGGCCTGCAGACCCCATGGTTTCCACAATGCAGTGAGCAGAGTCAAGACCTTAACCTTTTAATTCTGGGTATGATGTCCTATGCCAAAAATTCTCAATATTTCCCTATAATGTGCACAAGATGTTGATTCAGTGAACAAAATTGTGTGTACTAATGTCCCTTTTAGTTTTATTATAATTGATTAAAAGTAAAAATGAGCTATGAATGAATTTATGTGTAAACTCTACTGATTCTTAAGAGATTTTGACTTTGTAGAACATAAATGTTTTTTGTTATCAGGACTTATCATTTTATCTTCATGACTCCACCCTGAAACTAAGCTAAGACATCAGAGTAATTCTTAAATTAGACAAACTTGAATTATCTCTTATAAAGATATGGCTAAGGATGCTGATACATAAAAATGCTATTTCTGTGGAGTTAAGATTTATCACTTTGGGACGATGATTAATTTTTAATTTATAATTAAATCTATTGAACATTTTCTGAGTTATAAGAGCATGACACATTTATTTTCTCTTAGGTTGAATTCTGAATAGATGAAGGCTTATAATTTTTATTAATTCTCTTTATCAGGATATGTTATTATTTTCTTGCTTGCAGTTGCCTTTTTCTCATTTTTTTAAAAGCAGATTTAATCTTTGTTGCATATTTGGTCCAAGAGAAGTTTTCAGTGATCGAAATTCTTGTAAGATACATATTTATCCAGGTGAAATCGTACATTGCAATGTCAGTCTCTTGCATTATCATCTTCTGTCCAGGCCTACATGTGGCTTATGCCAGCTCTGAGCATCTCATTAGTCCATTTTATAGAAACACTGGCTTCTCAACAGTGACAAGAAGGCTGATGACTGAACTCTGTCCCTACTCTCCAGAAGAAGTGTGATGGCTTTATTTGTCCTCTGAATCCAGATTTATGAACTAGTCCTATGCTCTTAACTAGATTAGTTTCTTTTCCATTAACTACTTAAAGTAGGGCAGCTGAGTTGTTTGTAAATTTGCTAATGTCTACTTCATTAATCTCAGGTACAATAGGCAGCAGATAACAGGATCAGAGTTTCAGGACCTCAGGTTTTCATGCTGAAATAAGCATGGAAGGGTCAGTGGAGTGGGGAATTGAAGAGATGGGAAGAAGTGTTGCATTAGGGAAAAGGGGCTGACTTCTGTCATTAATCTTAATTAATTGCCGAGAATTTTAAATCTGAGTTATTAATACTGAAGTTAAGCCCTTAATACACTGTTCATGCTTTGGCATCAGATGCTCTTTTATAAGATGAGAGGTTTAGGAGAGAGAGAAGAGTGTGTATGTGTATGTGTGTGTGTGTGTGTGTATCTTACATAAATATTTTCATTTACATCTTTCAAAGATTTCCCTGGGTTAATATTCAGGCCTTCACCTTTTGACAGTTACTGTAGGGCAGTTAGGAATTATAGACAAGTAACAATAAATCCAAATAAAATTCCTAAGCATAGCAACAGCAGTAAATCTGAATAATGCTACTTTCATGTTTACCAGCATACAAAATACTTCACTGAAGAGGAAATGTCAGATTATGAAATAGAAGAAGGGAAGATTAGGGGCAGAAAGGGGAAAAGAAGCAAATAAAAAAGGAAAAAGGAATGAAGAATGGGGAAGAGGGCTTCCCTGGTGGCGCAGTGGTTGAGAGTCCGCCTGCCGATGCAGGGGACATGGGTTCGTGCCCCGGTCCGGGAAGATCCCACATGCTGGGGAGCGGCTGGGCCCGTGAGCCATGGCCGCTGAGCCTGCGCGTCCAGAGCCTGTTTTCCGCAACGGGAGAGGCCACAACAGTGAGAGGCCCGTGTACCACAAAAAAAAAAAAAAAAAAGAATGGGAAGACATTATTCTTCTGAAAAACTTGCAGGCAATAGGAGAATTAAATATTTATTTAAGTAATAAACTACAAATTTATGTTTGTATGGTTCCATATTCCACTGTTGCAAACCTAATCATTGGGAATTAAACAGATTGAACCTTGAAATAGCTAAGCAGCCTTTCCTTAAAATTCTTATTTTCTCCCTACTGTGGCTGTTCCACTCATGTTTGTCAGGTTTATCTCCCTTTACTATTAAATCTATGTTATTATTCCGTGATACTTTTCAGTGTGAAACTACAACTAACTGTATTAATTGTGAGTATTTTGGCTAGGGAGGCTATGAAAAAATGGCTTGCAGTTCTTCCAGGGGAAATCTTCAAAAAGCAGATAAGGCTTAAAGCTTCAGAATTATGATTTTGGAATTATATTTCAAATTCTCCATGTATTTGGGCAAAATGAAAATATCTGTAATGAAAATATACAACACACTAAATTAATATTTACAGGTATATCTTACTTCTGATAACTGTGAACTGAATTTCAGTAGCAAGCTATAGCCAGTGACTTGAATATTATTGTCTACAAATTTAAAATCACAAATTTGGTTTTGAGATATATTATGTTTACTCTTTACAGCAGTGTTTTCTTCCTTTTATGATTAGCTTTAAATATAAATAAGATAAAACATGAAAATGAAATAGCATTTATTTCTTTATCTACTTATTTATTTTTGCACACTGGAATTATTGGAGAGACAATGCAAAAATCTGCATGTATCAAGAGTTTAGATTTTCATTTATAGGCAGTGGAGAACCAGTAAAGTTTTGGAGCTGGGTAGTAACATGACCAAATGAAATTTGGGATAGGAGTGGAGATAATATGTGTTTTTCTGTACAGTTTTACCTGGTATCAATGCTTTTATATTTATATCTAGTCTTTCATCATGAGTTGCAAAAAGAATCATATGAAAATGATGATATAGTAAGCCTGATGGATTGTCAAGTGGTTAAGTGGTTTCTTGGATAAAATAACACATTTTGCTATTAGAAATCCCATTTTTTTTGAACACCAACTTAGGTTTATTAGCTAAAAAAAATAGAGATTCATGGCTTCATGTATTTTTCCTGATTTGTCAGGGGCCTAAGGATCTTCCTTGCTTCTTAGGAACATTTAGATAGGTAACTGAAGCTCAGACTGGCAATACAGAGGTACGTGAATGCACGTATTTATTCATATGTGCATGCGTGTGTCGGGGTTGTTTATGTGTCTGATGGGGTGAAAGCACGGCATTGTGCTCGTTGAGAGCACTCATAATTTCAGGAAAGAGGGGACACTTTCTCCTCATGGGAAAGACTTAGGACTCAAATCCAGCTAACGGTCATTGAGCACCTACTATGTCTTAGGTATGTTCAGTTAAGTGTGGTCAACTCTTAGCACTAAGAGTTAGGTGTCATTTTATTCCCATTTTATAGGTGAAGAATATGAGACTCAGAGAAATTTAGTGCATTTGCCCAGGTTACACTGCTGAAAAATAACAGAGCCTAGATTCAAACCCAGGTTTTATTTATTTCCAGTCCAGTGAGTGCCCCATCGTGCCATGTCATCATTGTCCAGTGCGGCACTTCAGTCTTCTCCCTGTTCAGTCAGTAACTGAGTGCATTAGGGCTTTTATACAAGTAGAGAAGTGCTTTCTAAATTTCCAGCTTTGAATTTGGTTCTCTTGGGGCCCAAATGATCAATTTTTATCTATGTCTGTATCCATAAATTGTTTTAGCATGTACAGTTGAAATTCAATCTGCAGCTGGTTGAATCTGCAGATATAGAAATCATGGGTAGGGAGGACCAACTGCTTTGCCATTTCATATAAAGGACTTGAGCATCAGTGGACTGTGGTGTCCTCATGGATCTTGGAACCAATCCCCTGTGGATACTGAGGGCAGAGGGACAACTGTTTTCAGAATGCATGCATATTACTCTATTATTTATATATATACTTTTAAAAATAATTTAACTTCGCATGCATCTATAAATAAAAGATAATATTTAGAAGTGGCAGTAAATTCCACAGAAAGTTCACGAGCTGTGTGGAATAAGGAACTTCTGCATCATAAAGGACCTCAGAAGTTATGTAATTTAATGCCTTCTTATACTGCAACTTACACCGCCGCCTCAATTCTGGGCTCCGAAAGGAAGAGCATGTTCAAAGGCACAAGATGGATGAAATAGTTTGTATATTCCATGAATTGCAAGTAGTTTTCTAGGAGGTAAGTTATGGGATGAAGGCAGAATTACAGCAATTCCTAAAGCGCTTGGTGGCATATTAGAAAGATCTCTACATTAAGAGTCAGATGTGTGATCTCTATACTGTCATTGATTAGCTTGAAACCTGGCACAAATTTCCTCATCTCTCTGGCCCTCAGTTTTCTCATTTGTATTTAGAGAAATAAGTGATCACAAAGATACCTTTGAATTCTTGTCTTTTTATGTAATTCCAATCAAGGCAGCTCCATGAAGATGGGACTTTTCCTGTCATGCTCACTAGGATAACCCCAGGACCTTGCACACTGGCTCTCAGACAGTAGGCTATAATAATCTTTGAGAAATGAAACAATTTTATGTAGGCTGAATGTTTTGGTCCATTGTTTACAAATCTGTTTAAATTAATTCATACTTTTTTAGTAATTAGACATTTCATGAGGCCATCAATAATTAATAAATACATATAAACATTTTACAAGTTACTGTAAGAATTAAAAATGGCATATATCCCTCAATATTCTGAAATACACTTGAATAACTATAACAACACTATGATTCTAGATCCATAATGGATATTTTACTACTATTATGCTTTAAATAAATTGAAAATAACTGCATATGGAAGAAAGTAAAGGGGATACGTATTTAAGAGAGTAGCATAATTAAATTTTATGCCAGTTTTCTGTCTATATATAAGACTTGTCTATTTCTTGCTGCTTCTTTCAAAAAAAGAGAAGATATTAATATGTGATTTTGGATTAGCTCCATTGTCATTTTGATATGTTGCAATTTGCTGCCTTGTGTCACAACTGCAAAATAATTTAAACACAAAGTTTCTTTTATTTAATACTATTATAAGCATTGAAGTACTAATGTGTTCTTGTCATTAAATATATATAGCTACATGGAACTACTCTCCCAGTGGGTCATTCGGAAATTGATTTTCTAACTTGGGCTAACGATAGTGGACAAATGTTAAATGAAAATCAATCACTTTGATTTAAATCAGCTAAATATACTCCTTTTATTAAGTGATCTTTTTCCCTACAGCTAACTAGATGACAAGTTACATTTGTGGTAACCTCTAGCCTTTGAATGCTTTTAACTTAAACCTCTAAGGACAATGGTTTGATTGTATATAATTTTATTCTTTTTAAAAAATAAATTTATTTATTTTTATTTATTTATTTTTGGCTGCGTTGGGTTTTCGCTACTGCGTGCAGGCTTTCTCTAGTTGCAGTGAGCAGGGGCTACTCTTGTGGTACGCAGGCTTCTCATTGCTGTGATTTCTCTTGTTGCGGAGCACGGGCTCTAGGCGTGCGGGCTTCAGTAGCTGTGGCATGCGGGCTCAGTAGTTGTGGCTCTCGGGCTCTAGAGCACAGGCTCAATAGTTGTGGCACATGGGCTTAGTTTCTCCACGGCATGTGGGATCCTCCCAGACCAGGGCTTGAACCTATGTCCCCTGCATTGGCCAGCAGACTCTCAACCACTGCACAAGGGAAGCCCCATAGTTTTATTCTTATATTAGAATTATCTTACTCTTGATTAGTTAGATAAAAGTATTTTTAGATATTATTTATAAATAGAAAAATTCTGTATTAATGTTATTTAAATCATAAATTGTTAGACCTTTAATATTTCAAATCTATATCAGAAATATTTCATTATGAATACAATGTAGATAGAAATAGCAATATGTTATTGGGAAATACAGGGATCTAGCAAGACATGGAAACACAGTTATCTTTAACTTCATTTTTACAACTAGAAAAGATAAAAATCAGGAAAGACCCCAGTGTAACATATACCTTAGATAACTGCATTCATGTTGTGACAGTGTCAGGATCCAGAACTCTTGATGACTAGTGTAGAAAGTCAAAACTTGACGAATATACTTAACTTAAAAATTAAGAATATAGTTCCATGGAAGTCAGTGTACACTGTCGTCATTGATAATATCCTCATCAGTAATGAAAAACCAGCATAATCACTAGAGCAGCAGCTATGTGCCAGGCACTGTACTAATGACCTTACATGTGTTACTGTAATTCTCAAAACAACTCACTTTCCTTATCTCCATTGTATAGATAAGGAAACTGAGGATCAGAAAGGACAAGTAAGTTGCCAGCATCACACAGAGAGGTGGTGAGTGAGTGTTATTAACTTTGAACTTTAAATAGGTTATAGGAAAATTAGTGTACTATTTAATTATGCTTTATGTCTTAAAACGAATTTGCCAATTATACAAAAAATGCGCTGCAGTTCAGAATTGTGCTTTAGTTGTAGTTTATAGACCCATGCACTGAACTGAGAAAGTTATAACAATGAAATTAAATTGCAAAGTCAAACATAGAAATAGGAATTAATCGTCAACTATTTAAATAACATAGGAATCATTAGTGACTATTTAAATACAAAATATCCAGAACATAAATGTTAAGTATTTTACTCATGTTTTTGTAAATATTGGGGTCAGAAAATTATCTGTAGATTTATTTGGGGGCACCTACAGACATTATGCAGAGGCCACGGTTTAGGAACAATTATAAAACATATAGTTTCTTTTAAAAAAAAGAATAAAATATAATTAGTGGTAGAAAATATATTGACAGGTTATTCTTAATATAAAACTTTAAAAATTTGATTTTTATTTCTAACCTATAAAATCAAACTAAAAAGAAAAGTTCCATCCAGAGGCTAAGATTATGACACAATTCCAAGTTATATTTTCCAAATGTGCTTCATATCAAAACTCATATTCACTACAGAAAGGTCATAATTTTTAGATTAGGATACTGTTGGCACAGTCAAATAATTTATTGTTTAGAATCCCTCTTAAAATCTAGTTTTCAGACTATTTCATCATCATTTGCAACTTTAATTAAATTTATATTGAATTTACTGTTTATTTCCTCGATCATTCTCTCTTGCTCAAGCTCTCTTTTTGATCTACGGAGCAACTGATTCCATTTGTCAAATTTATCCCTTGATCTAGCTGCAAATAGCGTGTCCCAAATCATCCTAAAAAAGCCCACTGAAATGGTTTTTAAAGTGTCTTCTCAGGTACATTAGTGAAAATTGAAGCAAACAGGCTTCCAGCCGTTACTTTTAAGACAAATCACTAGCGTGTAAGTAGAGGGAACTGAAGGTTGAACTTCTGTAGGTTGATGGCTCACAGTGTAAGTGGTCCTTATGTTCCTTCCCCTTCACATGGGGAGGCCAGGGTTTCCTCATCATAAAGCTGCTTTGATCAGGCATCTTGAAACACGTTCATTGTCATGACATGCTGACATTGTCCTTATTACTGTTGCTGTTGTTATTTTGCTGAGAAAATACCTTTTTACCAAATTGCAAGAAATAATGTTTCCCTTATTTCCAAGGTATCATTCTGTGTACTCCCTCTCATATAAAACTACTAATATCAAAATTAATAGTAATGATAAGACAAATTTATGTAACTGAAGGTATAAGAATAATGTCCATATAAACTATGTTTCGAAGCTTAAGTTACTATATTTTTAGTAAACAGTTCCAATTCTTTACAAACATTTACTGATTCGTTTTTGAAATCTTTTTAGGAATAAGAAATGGGGAAAACACTGGAATAATGAATGGCATTAATGAAATTGTAATATATGGCCTATAAGATGGCAGGTGAATATCTCTTTGAATTTAAAAATTATTAATGCTAGAATTTTTCTTTTTTTTTGGCGGTACGCGGGCCTCTCACTGTTGTGGCCTCTGCCGTTGTGGAGCACAGGCTCCGGACGCACAGGCTCAGCGGCCGTGGCTCACGGGCCCAGCCGCTCCGCGGCATGTGGGATCTTCCTGGATGGGGGCACGAACCCCTGTCCCCTGCATCAGCAGGAGGACTCTCAACCACTGCGCCACCAGGGAAGCCCTAGAATTTTTCTTTTTGGTGTGTTGGAAAACATGCATTTAAACACATTTCTGACTTTTGTCTTTTCTGAATTTTTGGTTGAAATGTTTTTTAGTAAAATTAGACTGAAAGGAAAATGAAATATAATCTTGTCAATAGTCTCTTTTTATCTGAATTAAGAGAAACATTTTTAAAAATTTAATGATGACTAGATAGTCCCTAACCTTCTAGAAATTTATGATCTATTTGGGGCAGAGGATAAAGTAAAGCTTCAAACATAATTCAAAGCAGAGCAAGCAAATTTCAGTTAAAAAGAAAAAGTAAAGCCAATTGTACAATCTGGATGGATTCTAATTTCTAATCCAATTCTCTACCATTGTAAGGCCTTGAAATCTAAGGTAGTGCTGCTTTTGATAAATACCATATTTGAAGAATGAATATTTTTGCTTTATGTTAATTCTTAGTAATGCATACACAAAGGTATTACAGATAATGTATACTATATATGAATACAGCAAAGAATGGTATAAATATATAATTGCACATGTACATATATATATATATATATATATCCACAATTATAATTCCACTTCAAACAAATGGTAGTTTGAAAAAATGAGGTGAGGTATAAAATTAATATTTTTTTTCTTGAGAACCCTGTATTTTTAAGCAGTCTTTGAGACCCCAAAATAGTTAGTACATAGTCTTCAATAAATTTTTAATCTATTCAAAGGACCAAGAATACATATATAGAAAATAAAATAATGAAATATTTAAGTATCAACTCAAGGAAGTAACAAGAGATGTAGCAAATGTGTTGCCTAATTAATTTCCAAATGAACAGTCTAGACATTAATTGCTATTTGAGTTATCAGGAAAGAGCACTTCAGACAAGGAGGTAAGATGACAGTTTACAGAGGAAGAAAGATTTGAATTAACCTTGAAGGATTTGTATAGGTAGAGAAGGCAGAAAAGTTCACATTTGTTCCAGGACAGTGGCTCAACTATTTGTTTTAATCACTTCCAAGCTACAAGTGGGAAAATAATGGGGAATAAATCCACGTCATATCCATTTCTGAGGGATCTAGTATATTAGACTCACACTTAGCAATCAATATCCAGCAAATATTTCACTGTACTGTTTCTCAAGCTTTTAGGCTTTTGCCCCACCAGACAAATCATTTTACTGAATTTTGTTTTCTAGTCCTGTATTAGGACCTCATGAAAACATTTTTTTAAAGAGTATTAGCTTCATGACAGGCAGTATACAGGGATAGATTGAAGGAAAGAACAGAAGGCTGAGCTAATGCAGGAACCACTGAGTGAGGGCACCAACCAGGGCAAGGAACAATGAGTTTCCATCGGAATGGGAAATAGTTGAAAAAGGACTTTTAACAGGACTTGATTACTAAGGGGAGCTAGTTGTGTGGCAGGGAGAATAAGGAGAAGAAAGAGCACCTGGGGATGGTGCCCTGGAATTGAACTTGAAGAAAAAGTTGGAAATACTCAGTAGAAAGTAAGAAATATTGGGTTTGGGGGGAAAAAAAAATCACACCTGGACATGAAGACTGGAAAGGCTCCTTAGATAATTGAAACTGTGTTTAAGAGACTGAGGATCAGTTTTCTCCTACTTTAGTACTGGGCATTTTTTCTTGTGGATCAAAATTAACATCTAATTTTAAAATTAGAATTAGCATCCCAACCTCTCATTGGCATATATTCTTATTTTCCAATTCTTTGGCATTTTTGATAATATGAAATATACAGAAACTGAAGGACTGTTGGAATAATCTACGATGGAGGGTGGGTCAGCAGAGGGAATGAGGGAAAAGGGAGAAGAAGAAATATTAGCTTTGGTTTGTAAAATTCTGAAGCTATTAACTTGCTCCGGCTATTTTCATCAGCTTAATTCTCTCAAGAGATGTAGACCTGTAGCTACTGGAGATGTAGTTTTTTTTTTTTTTCTCCTAAGGTAGTAGGATTTTCACAAGTAGACAGGGAATAACTGAGAGATGAGGGTCTGTGGGCTCTTGTGAACCATTGTATCTGGAAATAAAGTGTTAAAGAATAATGTGAATGATGATATTGGTTGTTTTGAAAGGAATGGTTCAAATAGTAACTAAAGTCTTAAATAGACTAGGGAAAGAGTATAAGATATGATACAGGAATTTTTGGCTATTTTTGTCTATTTTCTACAGCTGTTTCTAAGATTGATGATCCAACAGAGTCTTAGGATGACTGTTTAGTTTAAAAGAATGTGAACAGATACTGAATAAAATAATGAATATTGAGTGGGAATTTTTTTAAGAGTAGCAGTTTTCTAGTAGTTTTATAGACTTAGTTGGAATCATGCGTATTCAAAGAGGACAGCAGTGATATGATAGCTGTTCTAGTCCTTTCCTAATCCTAAAATTTTGAATATAGTCATCAGTTATGTGCCTTATTTTTTAAATATCGGACCATAATTCATAAATTATACTATTTGTAAATTGATGTATTTTCAGCAAATCTTTGTAGGAATGATACACATTCACTAACAGAAAGCATTTAGATTCGACCAACTTGTTCAGTGACTTAGGAAATAACCAAAACTTATCCCGTACCTTCAGTGTATCAGCTATGTTGCATTCATTTTTCACTATAGTCCTCATAAAAAGTAGATTCTCCATTATGCACATAGGATGTTAAAAAAGGTTAAACAGCTGGCAAGCAGTAAAGTTTAAACTCAGTTTGATGATACCAAAGTTTTCATTTACATTACACTGGAGTTAGTGACTTGTAAAGATATAATCTACCAAGAAGTAAATTCTTGGGGCATTGAGGGCACTGAGAGTTTATGTGCATGTTTTTGTGTGTATATTATTTATATATTTTAACCTGCAGTATTGGCTTGTGCTTTCCCAGGAAGGACCTCCTTAGAGATAGGGATTATGGCAGTATGGTCACCCACCTGGGACGGTGACAGCTGCTGCAGCTGAATCCAGCCCTTGTCATCATTAATGACCTGCATTTGACACTTTATCCCAGCCATCCTTGTTTAGTGTACAATGTATTGCATTAGAATAATTACTACCTGTCACCCTCTATTTCACAGGCAGCTCTTAGTCATCTCAGACATGTAAGTGTCATGTGATAATATACCAAACCCTTCTTAGCTCCTGTGTTCTCATCCTGTTTCTGGATACCTGTGTCCTCTGTCTTTCCTTTTTTCTCATGATATTCAAAAATATTTTATATCTAAATTGAAATATTTTCATTCTGTCACTCATATGGAAAGGATTCATCTCCTTAGTTTTTAAATACTAGCCAGACATTTATTAAGGGATAATATCTTCTGAACATAAAGCATGGCCAACAGATTTAGAGTCTCTATTCGTCCTGCTAAAAATACCAGAGAGCTAGAATAGAAATCAGAGAAAAGGATAGTAGTGCTGACTCAAAGAAAGGGATGACCAAATTCAAAGGGTATAAATCATATACAGAAGGTATTATAATGACTTTATTAAAAACTTTTTTAAATTTAAAGATCTGAGTTACTTCCAAGGACAATTTCCAATTTCCTCTCTTCCTTCCTCCCTCCCTCCCTCCCTCCCTCTCTCCTTCCTTTCGTTTTTGCATTTAGTTTAAGGGAGACACAGGGGATTCACTCAATTACTGAAGTGGAAAGGACCTCCATCATGATTTTAAGTCATCATAATATTATTACATATTTATTTGAATGGGTTTAGAAATTCCTTTGTTACAGAGATTGAAGACTGTGACTTTCTTTTTAAAACTTGTATTATCTTTGTTTTGCTTAAAACTCATAGGCATCTGTTTTGGTTTATCTTACTTGGGAGAGTTAATCTAAAATGTGCTTCTGAATTTTTTTGTGTATCTTAATTTGACACTTCAAGAAAACAAAATGTCATGCCTGAAATTTGGAATAACGTATGCCTTGTATTCATTATGTAATTTACCCCAGCTTTATTGTCAAAAGACCAGGTTCACTTATCAGCTTTTGAATTTACCAACTGATTGGCCCCAAGCAAATTGTATAACCTCTCTGAGTCTTTTTTTTAAACAGAATTTTTCAACTGAGGCTTTTTATCTGAACCAGAGAAGAGAGAAGGTAATTTAAGGAATTATTTTCTCATTCTCCCAAGGATGCTACACAACCAGCATAAAGCTTGGGTGAGAAGTTAGCTTATCATATACAGCGGATGCCTCCAAAGGTCTTAAGGCACTCATAGAACCCCTGTTGAGAAAGGCTAATGAGGATTAATAAAATTCCACTATACATATTTTTGCCACTATTTTTCTCATTAACTGAGAAAAAGCTTTGGTTTTGTAAGCTAGAGGTGAATGCCATCAACTAGCAATTTATTTTCTTTAGTTCCCAGATTACCTCTCAATGAAGAGGCGATTTCTCTGAAGCTAAAATTAATTTATCAAATATGTACTTTCTGGATAAAGTATAACTTTATAGCAATAATGAACAGAGAGGACAGGACAGAAAACTGTTTTTAGATGGGCTTATTCACATATATATTTGCGATATTAAGTTTATGTATACATTATATTAAGTTTGGAAAGGAAACTTTTTTAGAGTTTTGTAATGTTGATTGACAAGATACTTAACAGTAGATAGTAATTATTGTGCGTGCCTATACATATTTGAAATAAGTTATATCATCACTCAAAAGTGACCTTGTTAGGTGAGGGGGAGAGCAAGAGACATACAGTGCCTCTTGAGAGCAAGTGGAGTGATGCATATCAGGAGAAGACACTAAAGATTTATTGTCTGTGGCAAAGGAAACACAGATCTCTGCTTGTGCAATAAGTGTTTTTGACATCGCCCACAGTAAAAGGTGATTGGAAGCTGTAGGTTAGAAAATGTTCTGCTGGAGCAAAATAATAAATATTTTTATGTTGGTGTTTGTATTTTGAGCTTGTTTTGCTATTTAGTCCCTGTAGCACTTAAAACATGAATGATGGTCATGCCAAACAAATCCCTGTTGTAAATAGGACCTTGCTACCCACATAATCAGATTTACCTAATTGAACCAATATGCAAGAGCAGATTTGGTTATGAGAAGAGGTAGCAATGCAGAGAAACATAATTATTATTTCTTCTTCCAATTTCATATTTTGCTTATGAGCACTCTCTTCCCTATTTACATATGCTAGTTTAAAATAAGACAAATGTGGACAGCCACATGTAAAAGAAGGAAATTAGAAGATTCTCTAACGCCATGTGCAAGAAAATAAACTCAAAATGGATTAAAGACCTAAATGTAAGACCAGAAACTATAGAACTCCTACAGGAAAACATAGAACACTCTTTGACATAAACCATAGCAATATTTACCATAGTAAATAAAAGCAAAAATAAACAAATGGGCCTAATTATATTTAAAAGTTTTTGCACAGCAAAGGGAACCATCGACAAAATGAAAAAGCCTACTGAATGGGAGAAAATATTTGCAAATGATATGACAAATAAGGGGTTAATATCCAACATATATAAACAACTCATACAACTCAACATCAAAAAAAAAAAAAACAAAACAGACATTCCAATTTAAAAATGGGCAGAAGAACTGAATAGACATTTTTCCAAAGAGGAAATGCAGATGGCCAGCAGGCACATGAAAAGATACTCAACATCGCTAATCATCAGGGAAATACAAATCAAAACCACAACGAGATATCACTTCACACCTGTCAGAATGGCTATCATCAAAAAGTACACAAATAACAAATGTTGGTGAGAATGTAGAGAAAAGGGAACCCTTGTACACTGTTGGTGGGATGTAAATTAGTGCAGCCACTGTGAAGAACAGTATGGATGTTTCTCAAAAAGCTGAAAATGGAACTACCATGTGACCCAGCAATTCCACTCCTGGTTATATATCTGAAAAAAACCAAAAAGTAATTCAAAAAAGATATATGCACCCCTGTGTTCATAAAAGCATTGTTTACAATTGCCAAGGTGTGGAAGCAACCTAAGTGTCCATCAACAGATGAATGAATAAAGGAGATGTGGTATATATATACAATGGAATACTACACAACCATAAATAAGAATGAAATTTTTCCCTTTGCAGCAACATGGATGGACTTGGAGGGGTATTATGCTAAGTGAAATAAGTCAGACAGAGAAAGACAAATCCTGTGTGATATCACTAATATGTGGAATCTAAAAAAATACAGCAAATTCGCTAATATAACAAAAAAGAAGCAGACTCACAGGTATAAAGAACAAACTAGTGGTTACAGTGGGGAGATGGAAGGGGCAATATAGGGGTAGGGGATTAAGAGGTACAAACTACTATGTATAAAATGAATAAGGTACAAGACATATTGTACAACATGGGGAATATAGCCAACATTTTATAATAACTGTAAAGGGAGTATAACCTTTAAAAACTGTGATCACTGTATTGTGCACGCCTGTAACTTATATAATATTATATGTTGACTGCTAACTTTGGAAATATAGTAAGTATATGATAGCAAATATTTATTAAAACTTTCTGGGTTTCAATTAAATTTTTAAAATAAAATTTTTAAAATAAAATTCAATAAAATTTTTAAAATTTTTTAAATAAAATTAAGAAAATTTTTAAAATAAAAATTTTTTAAATAAAATTTTTAAAATAAAATTAAGAAAAATAAGACAAATGCGAATAATCCACTTAGCCTGAAATTTGGAGAGAGGAGAACAATTCTAATTGGAAGAACTGCTTTACCTTAGGGTAGCTGTTCTCAGTGGTCTTAAGATAGCCTCATCGGGCTGAGAAGTAGGGATTACAATTCAGTTGTTATAGTTGGTTCCCATTTGTTTCTGGCAGAAGAAGTAGGCATCTTACATATAGAAGAGGCTCATAGAAATTTGGAATATTATCTATGTGAGTATATAAATTTTCACTTTACTGAGAAAAGAGATAAATCATTGTACCCTTTTTATTGTATATGATATCTAACTCCTAAGGTGGTAGGATAGGACTTCAGTTGATAGGACATAAACTATCTGGTATAGATCTTCAGGTAGCATTAATCATCCTAAAAAAGTACATGCCTTCAATTAATTAAAAAACAAAAACAGGGAGGGCTTTGTGCTTACTACCTATTGTCATTCTTCTTTTTTAAATTTTGGACAGTTCGTGAGAACTGTAGGAAAGCTGTATTTCCTCTGAAGTTTCCATGGAAACAGAATAGGGCAGCCCACATTCAATGACTGACTGAATGTGAGCTTGACAACTTGAAGCTCCAGAAATCCTCATGGAGTTAGTTGAGGCCTCTGTTGAAACTGCAACACAAAACAAATTCACACTTTGCCCAGTCCTACCCTCTTCACAGAAATAGGGGTTGTTTCTGAAAGCACTCCTCAATAAACATTTTGCACACAGATATTCATCTTCGTCTGTTCACAGGGGCACATGACCTAACTGACTTATGATACCTGGGTTCCATTCCTGATTTTACTGTTTACTCTGTGCCCTTAAGCACATTCTTAGGCTCCCTAAAACTCATTTTCCTTTTTTGCGGTACGCGGGCCTCTCACTGTTGTGGCCTCTCCCGTGGCGGAGCACAGGCTCCGGACGCGCAGGCTCAGCAGCCATGGCTCACGGGCCCAGCCACTCTGCGGCATGTGGGATCCTCCCGGACCGGGGCACAAACCCGTGTCCCCTACATCGGCAGGTGGACTCTCAACCACTGCACCACCAGGGAAGCCCCCTTTTTTTAATATTAAAAAAGAAAATTTTTTATAATATCACTTACCACACAGTGTAACTGAAGATTAAATGAGATAGTAAAGCACATAGCCCAGTAATTGAAACCCAGAAAGTTTTAATAAATATTTGCTATCATATACTTACTATATTTCCAAAGTTAGCAGTCTCTGCTTCTCAGTTTCCTCCTCACTCTACATTTTACCACTTTATATATTCTGCTCTAGGAGAGAATAAATTTAAATTAGGCTCTAGTTTGTGTAATTCAGATCTTTTATGACTGCATGGGGCTCCTTCACCCATTCTCCTTCTATCAGAAGTATGATGGCTAAACCTTTTGGAGAAGTGCCAAGTGAGCACCACAAAGCCCATCTGAATGGCCATAATGCAAATGGATCTAATGAAAACTGAATATGTTGGTTTCAACTTGTATTGAGGATCTCAAATCAGTGGAGGGTAGGTTTATTAAGACAAAACATAAAATTGCCTCTGTGGCATTATTTTATGTCATATAAATACCCTGCTTCATTTTTGTGAAGATTGTATGAGTTAATACATGAGCAAACGCTCGATAAATGTTAACAAATATTTGAGCCATTAATAACAGTACATGGGAAATCAGTGCATTAATTCCAAAGAAATGATGTAGGATGGATGATGATTGATTTAAAAATCTGGAAGCTGGAATTGTAATGGGAATTTTGAGGAATATGATTAGTCCATCTTGAGGTTAACTACTGCTATATAAAGAAACTTTGGGATATATTCCTAAAAAAGGAATTTCCAGATTGGACTTTTGTACATATTACTTAACGTACTAAGTTGTCTTCTCAATCCCCACCTATTTGCCTTCTCACCTTTACCTTCCGTGGGTGATTCTCTGTAGGAGAAATGTGGCGGAGGGCTTATCATTGAAGTAGCCCTAGTGTGGACGAGTCTGTCTCCACCAAAGCCATTTGAGACTAAGCCCAGATTCATGAGTTAAATAATTCGGGTAATGTTTGAAAAAATAACAATGACCTGTTTGAAAAGCACTTATGCTTGATTTTACAAAGTTTAAGAATAGAAAATAGTGGTGTTACTAGGCAATTACAAAACAACTCTGTAATTTTAACTAAACTTCTTTACCTTCCTATTGGCAGGAATCACTCTACCGCAACCTCAAGCCCTAGGGAGAAAACACTCGGCTAAGAAGGAAGGAGAATCAAAGGGGCAGGAGACTCTGGCAGCAGGGGTGGACATGCTTAATGTATTTAAAAGATTAATAGACTATTGAAATTAAAATTGCCAACACAAAACATGTTGTACTAAACTCACAAATATATGTGTAACAACCGTGCAGGCTACAGCTTAGGCCAATGGCTAGCTTTTATATTGTGACAGACATAGTGTAGGGCTTTCTTAAAATTCTGAAGTCTGAAAGAAATACCTTTTATTTGTCACACAAATTAGAAATATACACTTAAGTACAAGAACTCATATTCACGTTTTTTTTTCTCCTAAGTAGTACACTACATCATTTTTTGGTGTGTTGCCAGAATACAATACTGTAAAAATCTGAACTTTTTTTCCTACTGCAGCAGTTTAAAATGGTCATGTGATTTAGTGGTTTTAATGAGTATAACAGTAGTAATGATTCCTACATACAATACAATATATTAACCGCCATGGATAACAAAGTAGCAAAACTTAAGGCAATGTACTTCTTTTTCAGCATTATTCAAATTTTTCTATAGAGACTGAATTGCATATAGAGAGCTTGGCATGAAACTGCAGAAGCATTTTGGATACACTTAATGGGCTTGAATCGTAGAGCTCTCTTCTCTTTCCTGCTTTTACATTGCTGTTCTGCAGCTCACAAAGATATCCTCCGGAGTAAAATATTCTGTAATTTGTATGAGTAGCACTACTAGTGATGTTAGACTTTCCCAGCCTCTAGCAGGTTTTAATTAACTTGATTCAAACTCAGAAGTGAATGACACTCTGCCTTCAGACTTAGCAAGAGAACTTGCCATTTCGTTCAGTGTTCTTTCCTTCTGACCATCTCTGTCTAAATGGGTGGTAGCAATGTTTATAACCAACCTCATGAAAGCTTTGCAAAGAGTTGAAATAGCAAATTCCTAAAAAAAAAGGAATGGATAAGGTAGTCAATTATTAGTAAAAACTAGAATAAAATAGTAACCAGGTGTCAAAATATCATTTCTTGTTTTCACTGAAAAGCAATGAAGTATTCAAAAATATTAGTGTGCTTTAGGGCTTCCCTGGTGGCGCAGCGGTTGAGAGTCCGCCTGCCAATGCAGGCGACACGGGTTCGTGCCCCTGTCTGGGAAGATCCCATATGCTGTGGAGCGGCTGGGCCCGTGAGCCATGGCTGCTGAGCCTGCGCGTCCGGAGCCTGTGCTCCGCCACGGGAGAGGCCACAACAGTGAGAGGCCCGCGTACCGCAAAAGCAAAAACAAAAATATTAGGGTGCTTTAAAGACACCAGCACAGTGCTAGGTAGCATGGTTGATGTTCAGTACAAATATCTGGCTCCATATTAATTGCTTAATTGCTCCACTTAATTGCTCAAGTTGTACTTTGTCAGTGACACAGCATTTGATGATTTCTTTATTTGTGGTTTAGATAATGAAACAGAAATCTTTTGTTTGAGAATGGCACAATCCAGGCAGTATCTCTATCAGGGTAGATATGAGTTGCAAATTAGAGTTGCAAAAAAGTGGCCCAAGTGAGTGGCAGAAAAATCACTTGTAGATAGACAATTTTCTGCAAACGTACTATAGTAAGAATTTCAATAAACATACATCCAAAGGCATATAATCAGAAACTGGCTGCCCTAGCCTAAACTTTTATGGATATTGCAAACAATCTTCCAGAGAATTTCTTCTTCTGCCTTGTTTTTTGCGGTGCGCAGGCCTCTCACTGTTGTGGCCCCTCCCATTGTGGAGCACAGGCTCCAGACTCGCAGGCTCAGCGGCCATGGCTCACAGGCCCCGCCGCTCCGCAGTATGTGGGATCCTCCCAGACCGGGGCACGAACCCGTGTCGCCTGCATCGGCAGGCGGACTCTCAACCACTGTGCCACCAGGGAGGCCCTTCTGCCTTGTTTTGTGCTATTTTAGATGGTTATATGAGATTGGTTTTCAAGGAATTTTTGAGCCAAATCTGAATCTTTTGAGGTTTTCCTATTACTGGTGATTGCCTCATTAAGAAACTGAAATGGGCACTTAGTTTTCTTAATGCTACTGTTGAGGCTATAGTGAGTGATTCCCATTCTTTATAACTGAATTAAAAGATTAATTAAATGTATGGGTGTTTTTAAGCTGTATAAAATTAGGGCTCATTCATTTATTAATCTCTTAAGAATAAAGCAAAAATAATTATCATTAATATATTTTTCCTTCTTTCTAACAAAGATTAAAATGAGAAATGCCTCCAAGTGATTGAATGAATACAAAGTGAGATTATTCCTTACTTGCTGACTTTGTGTCTAGAATTGTGCAAGAAATAGAAAAATAGAAAATATAAAAATAGTTCTTATTCTTGTGTAGTACTAGGTAGGAATGATTATAAGTGCAAAAGTCATTATAATCCAGAGTGTAATAAATAGCCGGAGCTTAAAGTGAATTATTTTAAATATTGTGCAATAATTTTTAAATTAATTGCTTTCTGATTGTTTCATGTGTTAGTTTTTTTCTCCTTCAATATCTTTTAGGTTTAATAAGAGCTTTTTATTTCTTTTGCATCATTCTCCAATCCCTGAGACCCACTTGAATACTGTTGAAATATTTCACTATTTCCTTCCATCAGCAATTATGCCTGAACTTTTATGAGGAAATAAATTATCTTAAAAGGAAAAGAAACTTTGATAGAATTAGAAAAATGTGAGAACGTTTTGGCTGTTCGTTTAGGTTTTAGATGTGTGATTAAGGGGAAAACTTCTTGTGTGGGAATCCTCTAAGCAGGATTTTAAAGTACATTTATCCCTTGGTATCTGTTATCCACAGAGGACTGGTTCCAGAACACACCCGCACCCTGCCTGCAGATACCAAAATCGGCAAATGCTCAAGTCCCTTATGTAAAATGGTAGTAGTATTTGCATATAGCATACACACATCTTCCTGCATATTTTAAATCATCTTTAGATTCCTTATTATACCTAATACAATGTAAATGTGCTTTCTGGAACTTCCTGGAATTTTTTTCGAGTATTTTCAATCTGAGGTTGGTTGAATTTGCCAGTGCAGAACCCACAGATACGGAATTGTGGATAGGGAGGGTTGAATGCAATGCTTCCAATTATACTGCTGATTTAGGAAAGAGAATGGTAAGAGTTTTGAAAGAGAATAGCCAAGGTTTGATGACAGAAGATCTGAAAATAGCAGTTAAATAGCATTGTGTCATTTAAAAATGTATCTGAATAGAGATTGATTAAAAATCCAGTGAAGGGCTTCCCTGGTGGCGCAGTGGTTGAGAGTCCGCCTGCCGATGCAGGAGACATGGGTTCGTGCCCCAGTCCGGGAAGCTCCCACATGCAGCGGAGCGGCTGGGCCCGTGAGCCATGGCCGCTGAGCCTGCGCGTCCGGAGCCTGTGCTCCGCAACGGGAGAGGCCGCAACAGTGAGAGGCCCGCGTACCGCAAAAACAAAAACAAATAAAACACTTAACTCTAGGGTAAGGCATAGGTGTGATTACTAAACACAGTTAATTTTATTAATGTTTTGCTCATATTTAAAATTTACCCAAGTATGAATATTGAAGGCCTTAGTTAATTTACCAATTAATGGATATTTTGTGAGCATTTTAAATTTACAGTATGGTGATATGATTTGGTCTTAAAAAAAAAAAAGAAGAGAGATAAACTATGGTCAAAGTAACATTATACCAGCAGTTTACAAAAAGTTTGAATGGATATCAGAATACTGTTATTTAATGTGTAACCACACGTTACACATGAGTGCCTTTATTCACTCCTTTCTTCTTTGATATTCATTCAGTCAACAGTTTATTACTTTGCACTGAGACAAGTGAACGAGATAGATCAAGTCTCTCTTCTGGTGGAGTTTAGCTCAGGAGACAGAAAACAAATATTTAAAATAGCTATGAAATGTGAAGTTCTTTGAAGGGTGGTATGAATGAGAGTAAATAAGGGAGGCATATTTTGTATGTTAATAGGCACACGATAATTTCAGGTAGCAAGAGCTATAAAGAAGACAAAATGATGTAAGGAAATAGAGAATGGCTGGAAAGAGGCTACAGATACTCAGATGCACGTGAATTGTGAATGTATGCAGACAGTTGCAGGAATTAGATTATCCTCATTTAGTGTTATTTCTAAAGATATATCACTTATCTAAATACCATCTAAATTAATACATTTGTGGCAAATAAAACAAATTAAATATGCTCGTTTGTTCAAGAATATCTAATGTTGATCTGGGAACAAATAGTAAGCTCTTACAGTTGCAGCTTTAACCTTGCCAATCACAGACTTCCTGTAAGTGCACTGCAGTTATTTGGAACCTTTTCTGGGTTGGTGTTGGCATTCTTTTGCTAGATTACATTTATGCATTAGTACCATCTGCGCCTGCTGTACCTTCTGTGAGTGAGCCCTGGCCAAATGACTGGCATTTAACTGAAAGTGGAGAGAGAGAGAGAGAGAGAGAGAGAGTAAAAGTGAAAGAAAGAGAGGGAGAATGAGAGAGATCCTAGAGGATTTATTCTACTCACTGTTGGAACAAGTGCAATTTAGGAAAGGATAAAATATTCGCAGCTGGTGTCCCTGACTTCAACCCTTATAAAGTTAGATCTACTCGTTTGCTTTCTCTTAAAAAAAAAAAAATATATATATATATATATGAAAAAGCTATTTACTTTCAGCCTGTGATATGCAAACAAGGTTAAAACCAAGTATTTAAATAAGAAAATACAAAAAAGCACATTTGCAAAATTTTCAAGTTAAGAAAAATAATGTACAATTTGAATATATGAGCACTTCTTCTATGACAGAGAATATACATAATGTAAGTTTGGTTTTGTTGATTAGATTTGGTAGACTGCTTGAATTGAACTCTATTTTGGTAAATGTGTTGAAATCGAGACTTAAGAATATTACAGTGATATGTAGGAAAAGTATGGAACATATAATCAGTGTACTGAATTTATTCTGTAGAATCTTTCTGAGAGTATATCATTTTAAACTATATGGTATTGCAAAATAGATCAGCAACTTTCATGCCTAAAACACACTTTAGAGCTGTAAATGGAAATAAATAGATTAAAAACATTCTCTGATTAGTAAAAATAGATGTGGAAGAGTCCCAGCTCATTTACACTAGTATCTGTTTTTACCTTATACCTACTTTCAGTGGACTTAGTTATCTGGTTTCCATACCTGTGGCAAATTAGAAGCAGTACAGGAGAATTGGGGGCAGGGGCTGCGAAAGGTGGATATATCACAGTAATGAGAGGAAGGAGTTGCAAGGAAGAGAATGAGAAAACTGATGGACACAAGACTCAAAGACTGCAATCGGAGTTGTTTAATGTAAGAAAAAGCAGCTTCACATTCCCCAAAATGCCCTAAGGACATTGCTGGACTACATTCTGGTATAATCATCGATATTCGTCATTACGAAGCTTTGTCTTGGATATGAGAACATGGGCAGATAACTCAGTGTAGGAAGGTAGAAATGTGAGTATGTTATTGAAAAGAGTTCCATCCTAAACGGAAAGTAGGTAAAGCTTTAGGATTTAATGTAATTGATCCACACCTATCCTTACATACTCGTTTGTATTGTGCAGTGCTAAAGATCTGAGTTCATTTTCTATGGTCATAAATATGTAAGGTCTCTCTCATATAAGTTCCTTTTGAAAATTTTATAATTCTTTTCATAACGTTCTTCAGATTTAATTTATAAGGTATTTAATTTCTGAATTCTCACTGGATTTAAGTTTCATAAATGTAGGCATTTTCCCTATATTCCCATCCAGTAATATTTCATCATCTCTAATGTAATTTTAAAAGATCTATACATATACACAAAATACAGAATTTTATTAGTGCTTTAGTGGTGATGATTATGGGTGTTAGAGGTTGACTCTCCTGGGTCTGGAGCTGCTGTTTACTTGCAATGAAGTAAAGGATTTGCCTTCTCCAAGCATCAGTTTCCTCATCTATAATTTCAGGATATTAATACCTGCCGCATAGGAGAGATGATTAAATAACCCCAGTGCTTACAAAGTCCGTAGAAAAGCACTTGGTAAATAAGGACTGAATTGTATAATGGTTAGTCATAATTCTCATTGCTGTTGTTGTCAGAAAACTATTGGTTATATTCATGTGGAATATAGTTGGTTATGGTTCAAATTATATTTTTAAAAGTGACTGTAACTGGTTTCTCTGCTTTACTATTTTATGGATATTGAACCATGTATCAGTTTGGATAGGTCTTCAGAATCACAGTGGTATTGCAAAGTTAGCACTAGGAGAAAGAAATGCCATAGTAGTTGCTCCGGTCCTAGGCACTGGGTCCTGTCTCATTTGGAGAAACTAGTGGTGGCAGCAACGTGAAGAACAACTAACGAAAACTTTTATTCTTTCATTAACAGTTAGAATCTTTACATTTTTGTCTTTGATGGCTGAGTCTGTGAGCCCAATGGTTGTCACCTATGTCCACCAGATGGTAGGCAAATAGGGGAGAAGGGCCAACTTGAATGGCTGAGGGAACAGAACAGAGGCTGGGGGAAAACCAGCAGCACCTTTGTCTCCCAGTCTCAATTACTAGGATAATTGTTCCACTCTGAATTACTTATTCCCAACTATTGCATATAGTCAAGACTTTGTTAGCACTCTACAGGGATTCAGATAGTAATATATATAAAATTCAATTTGAGTTAACTTTTTTTTTTTTTTTTTTTTTTGCGGTACGTGGGCCTCTTACTGTTGTGGCCTCTCCCGTTGCGGAGCGCAGGCTCTGGACGCGCAGGCTCAGCGGCCATGGCTCATGGGCCCAGCCGCTCCGCGGCATGTGGGATCTTCCCGGACCGGGACACGAACCCGTGCCCCCTGCATTGGCAGGAGGACTCTCAACCACTGCGCCACCAGGGAAGCCCTGAGTTAACTTTTGAATTGTCAAATATTTTCTTGGCTATATGTCTTGCAAAAATACTGAGCAATAATTATTTTTTTCATGCCATCATTAAAATGAATTGACTATCATGACAGATAAAATAATTATGATAATTATATACATAGATAACCACATATTAGTAATGTATAATAAAAGTCTGTTATAGCTTTCAAAGTAAATTAATAAATATTTTTATTTAAACATATCTTCCATAATATTCCTAACAATTATTACTGGTCTATGAGAACTTTTTGATTTTTTTTATATCTTGAATTCATCTATCACTATAACCTATAAATTATGGTAATAATTCAGTTGATTTTTAAATCCTGTAAATAATAATTATTTATTGTGGTAAATATGTATAACATAAGATTTACAGTTTTAACCATTTTTAGGTGTAAAATTCAGTACCATGAAGTACATTGACACTGTTGTGTAGCCATCACCACTGTTCATCTCCAGAACTTATTCAACACGCCAAACTGAAACTGTGTACCTATTAAACAATAATTCCCCATTCTCCCTTCCCTCTAGCCTCTGGTAACCATTACTTCTTCTTCTGTCTCTATGAATTTGACTATTTTAGGTACCACATAAAAGTGGAATCATACAATACTTGTCCTTTTTTGTCAGTCTTATTTCACTTAGCAAAGTGTTTTTAAGGTTCATACATATTGTAGCTTGTATCAAAATATCATTCTTTTTCAGCCTGAGTAATATTCCACTGTATGTGTATACCATATTTGTTTATTCATTCATCTGTGGATGGACATTTGGGTTGTTTCTACCTTTTGGCTATTGTGAATAGTGCTGCTGTCAACATGGGTGTACAAATATCTCTTTGACTCTCTACCATCAATTCTTTTGGGTATATATGCAGTGGATCCATATGATAATTCTATCTTTAATTTTTAAAGGAACTGCCATACTATCTTCCACAGTGCACCATTTTACATATCCCTCAGCAATGCATGAGGATTCCAATTTCTCTACCTCCTTGCCAAAACTTGCTATTTTCTGTTTGTTTGATAATAGCTATCTTAAGAGGTGTGAAGTGGGATAATGACAGTTTTGTTTTTTAGCTTCTACTTTTCCACTTATTTTTTTCCTGTTTGTAAACAGGTGGTATGTACTTCCAACTCAGGCATTTTGCTTAGCATAAGAATACAAAGACAAAAGACTTATAAGTTATGGTAACCTCATAGCAGCTTTTCCATATAAGAAACACAGTTGGACTTCTTAGTTCATTTAAAAATATCTACAGACATGTTATGTTTAGCTGTCTCCACATTTGCTGAAATTAAAATATTTTAAAAATAAAATTGTTACTTTCACATGCAAGTCTTTACAGATCTTTAAAAATTCTCATTTTCCTTTTTAAACTTAAAATCAAATCTCTTTTTGCTTTAGTATGGCAACAGTCTCACTCATCTTTGCAGCCACATAAGCTAAAACTTCTAGATGGAAGTTGACATGTGGTTTGTAAAATGGTAAGGTTGTAACTACAACCTTCGGACATCAAGTTAGACACACTCCTAGCTCATTGATGACATGGTTTAATAAACTTTCTTTTAATAGACATGATTGGGATTGCTATGTTTTGGTAACAAATATTCTGGTTAACTAAATCCCCTCAAAAACATGCACAGGAAAATATGAATGGTAAATAGTTATTAATTCTTAAATAAATTGTATCCAAATTCTCATTTCAAAATATTGGTTGATTTATTCAACACATATCAATCATTGTTAATTCAGCAGACCTTTGTCCATCTTGAAAGTTTTCCAAAACCATAATTTTGAATCAATTTTAAGTCTGCAGTTCTCCCAAGGTAAAGAACATAGGACATTGAAGTGATTGTTTAAGAACACACTGATTGGTGATAAATTGTAAGATCATTTTGTTAGGTAAAATTTGTCTTTTTCTCATAAAAGTGAAAAGCAACCAAAGAAAAATGCTTTAAAATTTCTTGTCTAGATAACAGCTAAAGGATGTTAAATTTTTCTTTGCTCAGTACTGACTTGTTCATGGATATCACCTCTGTAATAATGCAGTTAAGTGGATAGATGGAAGTTGTTAACACTGGTAGTACTCACTGGTTGCTGCTAATTAATTTATTCAGTGGCTGATTTGTAAAGATGTTATTTTTAATATTGCTCAATAAGAAAATGACCCCAAGTCACACAAAGGGAAGGATTCTCTTGATCTAATCCTTTTAAAATATGGGATGAATTTTGTAGAACCTGAACAATGAGCTATCAACTGTGGAAATTCTAAGTCTTGAAGGTTAGTATGATTATAGCAGAGAGATTATATTTTTGTTGATTCTGAATCTCAATAACTGGTATGATTTGAAATTACTATAAAGTAAAATTTGTGCCTGGATTTCGGATTTGCTTTTTTCTTATTTCCATATGCTCTGTCTTAAACATATGTTAAGTTGTATATTTAAAGCTAGAAGTACCAAAAACCCACATAAAAATATGTTTTCTTCATTATCAAAGGCTTCAATGCCATCATCATTTAGAAAAAAAGAGAAACAGTGAATATAATTTAAGTCTGTAAAACAGACTTTTAATAGCACCATATAGGAGGAACATCTGGCTTTCTTTTTGCAAGGTACATTGATGTTGTCAGTAGAGACTGAATAAAAATGCTGATATGATTGTCCAGGTTTGGGGTTTGCCAATACAAGCATATTTCATTCAGTCAGTCTTCTCTAAGTTCTAAAGATAGGTGTTGACTTTGAAGAAAAAATACAATGATATATATTTAGAATGACCCATCTTCCTCATTTAAATCTAAAAATGTGCTGCTGCAGTTGGATTTTTCTCAGGGATGCCATTCAAACCACACATTACATTGTCATCTCACATAGGCTTTCTATCTGTGACGGTGGGATGGTAGGTTAGAGTATGACAGCTCAGCACAGCTTTCATTGTGCTGTTGTAGGGATGCATGACTACCAGCGCCGCTCTTTTGTTTCAGTTAAAGAGACATTTTCCAGTGGCAAGGTTTTGGCATTGAATTTTCATTGTCATATTTTAAAAGTGTGACAGAGACTGAACTTAAAGAAAGCAAGCTTTATGAACACTAGATTTTTTGCAGTTGCAAAAGGCAATTTCTTGCCTTTTCCTTTCACATTCCTGACTCTGAAGAATGTTCTGTTTACCAGTCCTGCCATAGAATGAATACTTTTCTAATAATCTCTTACCAACGGAAGAACAACTCCAATAATGCATTGTAGATTAAAGACTTTCTCATTAATTTTAAGTAAGTAGTAACTGAAATTGATTTATCAAGTCATATTTTATTCTTTTAAAGAATGTTTTCATTCTTTTCAAGCCCAAATCTCTACTTATTGATAAAGAGTTCAGTATCCACTAAATATTAATCTTTCACATTTGTCAGCAAGTGTCATCAATTTTAAGAGGGTTTTAAAAATATGTGTTTTGGGAAATCTGCATGAATTATGCTGTATTGTTTTCAAATCGAATAATGTTAGTAATCAGAAAATATAGAATAATTCCTCCTGATACATAACTTGGTCTCTGGAATTTTTATTGACACACGTAGAGATAGTAAGTGGTATGCCACTTGTGTGAAGAAACACCATGTTTCTTCAAATACTGATTTCTTTGACAGGGAATAACAGAGTCATAAAGGAAAATAAACACCCACAAAATCAATTAATTAATTGGGCACTGATTTAATATTTCAGTACTTCATGACATGTTTACATGTGGTTAGGTTACTCGTAATGACCACTTCTTGCTTGTCAAACATGTGTTGTATTTAGATCTAAGAATAATAATGGACTCAGAATACATACTTTTATCTTCTCTGCCTGTTGGAGGTTTCAAGCCTGAAGCAGACCTCACTTCCTACCATCTGCTCTCTATTTAAAATTGATATCACGTTCAGTTCCTCCCTGATGCCTACTTGTTTTCCAGCTTAGAACACTTCTATCCTCCAGTTCAGCCATTTCCCTATTATGCCTAGCATTGGGCTGACATATAGGAAAGGAGACCTCTAGGACTGCTAGAATATCCATGTCACAAAATAAGCCAGGAAGACTTTTGCCCTGGAACGATTGCCACTATTGCTTAATTACAAGTCAGTTAGCAAAAACTGAAGTGTAGTTTTATAGTTTTGTGTTTATATGTGCAGGCAAGTGAACCACTGTCTCTTATTTTATAGCTTACTAATCATCATGTAGTTAGATTGAACTATCTCAATATTCATATGAATATCTATTATCAATATCAATTACATGTTTTAGAGAGATGTTAGCTGCATAGATCAAATTTAGTATTTCAAACCCAGTAGTTATCATTAATTCAGATAATATGTTTAAACACAAACTGTAGGGTGAACACTGTCCTAAGCATTTACAAAATGGTAATGAAAAAAACGATCATGGAACTAATAGTCTGGGAAAGAAGATGGAGTTTAAACAAATACTTAAGATTTTTTTTGTTAAAAAAATTAAAAGATTTGTTATACTGCTGAACAAATTTTGCTATCATCTGAATCTAATTATATTTTGTAGTAAGATATTAGGCTAATTATATTATTTTTAATTTAGAAAATCATTTTGTCTTTGAATATCAGAATTTGTTTTTCTGAGCTAACTGAAAATTTATTTCTATATTCACATCTGTCTATCTATATATCTTCCTATTTATCTATTTGTCTATCAATATCTATCTACCTATCTACATATCCATCCATCCATAAATCATCTATTTGCCCTAACACAAGACCCAATACCTGACTTGTAGATAGACCTAAACTCCAGTTTCTGGATCTGGGATTTATGTTGAATAATTACATGTAGACAATCAAATGGAAATTAAATAATCAAATCCAATCATTTTTAATTGTTTGACTCTTAAATGTACGTCTTCAGCATTTTTGAGTTCTATGGCCAAAGAAGCAAACTGTCATTTGTATATAGAGGTAACTTATTACACATGAATAAGTAATTAGTATTCTGAAACACTATCACAATCATGTTTGTCTACTTATTTGAATGTATCTATATGCTTATCTGTGTATAAATGTTTAAACTTTGAAAGTTTATTCTTTCCATTTGAGGGAGATTATTTCTCTAGAGATGGTTTAATATTACCTCTATTATTTTTAAGAGTCAGTCTTGTTAGTTGAGATGTTATTTAGGCTAGGAATGTCTGTATTGGTCAAGGGGCAAAATTCATGTTTAGTTTCTTTTCAGTGTGAAAAGCAAGGGATTCCCATTAAGTGCCATCGTATACTCATTGATAAGTGAAGTGACATCTGGGTCACAGTGGCATCTATCTTTGCAATATAAATCCCTGTGGCTATGTATGAAAGGCACGTTCAGACTTGCATGTGCACATAAAAGCAGAGATAGTCTTCATGCTGTTATTGGCCTAATTTTAGTATAAACGATTTAAGGTGCTACTTGAAGTTTTGTTCTCCTTGGTATAAATTTAGCAGTAAATGTAATCATTTGCCTGCTGCTCTAGCAGTTTAGAATGTAGAAGTGTAATGTGAAGAATTTTAATCCACATTACTTATGTGTTATAGAAAAGCATATATCATCTGATATCATACATCTAAATATTAGTTTGTAATAAATACTCAAAATGAAATCCTGACTTTGGGGATTTGTATGTCATTATTAAATATAAAAATGAGTTCAGCAATTGTTTAAAATTGGTTTTATCAAATGTAATAAAAATACCTAAAGCATAAATTTGTTGTGCAAAAATTGAACACATACGTATGTCTTCCATTAGGACTGAATGCCTGGAATGAGCTCACTAAATACTTGCTGTGCTGAAAGAAAACAGCATCACAGTAACTAATTTTCCAGATAAAACATTAGGTAGATTTTTTATAAAATTTTTTCATTTATAATCTAGAAAGTTATCTATAATTACCCTTCAAAATGAAGCTTTAAAAACTATACATTTCTGTAAGGTATTTTTAATTGGTATTATCCATCAAGTATTAAGTTTAAAACTTAAAGTGAAGTTTTTAATATTTGTTTTTCTTTGAAAGAGGCTGTTAAATGATTGGACTTAGTCTCCAATTAGCTGGGAATTTAGCTCTCTGACAAATGACCCAAAGAGCTGTGAATACTTTTAAGTAGAGATAGCTAATGAAATCATGTGCAGGCTGAATTCATCAAGATGTTTTTAGGTATTAATTATTTTTTTAACTGGGACAACAAACACTGTTTTAGAGTCCCAAAAGCGAGGATTTAATTCTTCGAAACTAAACTTAGCTATAGAGAAATCATTGCATTCCTAGGATCGTATACATTAGCAAAATGTCTCAATAAATGTTTTTCAGTGATAGTGATGTATAAGCATTCAGGGTTTCTCTTTAAATGTGCCTAAAGCAGTTTGATAAGACAAATAAATATCTCAATGCCTAATTTCCTAGGAAAAAGACAAATGAATTGCATGTAAAAGTTTTGCTCTCTGATGTTAACAACTGAGGTTAAAATTTTAAGTCTAGAAATACTCAAGTGAAAATATTTTCGTGCATCATTCTTCCACACTGAGTCAATTAATTTATTCTATATATGTCCCACCTGATTGAACAGTAGTGATTTAATAAACCTTTCATTTGGATTTGTCTCACATTCATCTAAATACATAATTAAAATATGGATTAATTAATAACTAAATAATTAATATGGATTAATTAAGTCAGCCATTATTTGACATAATGTTTGGAGTTTTGGTTTTTATTCTGATTGTCTGTTGAGTGTGTGGGGGAGAGAGAGATTGACAGAAAGTTTGTGTGTGTGTGTGTGTGTGTGTGTGTGTGTGTGTGTGTGTGTTGGCCTTAAGAACTTCGAAGAGTAAATCACTTAACATCTTATCTCAGTCTTCTAGTGAAAGAGATGAGAAGGGATCCAAATGTTTACTTTTAGTAACTTGGCTTTTTAAAAAGAATTTATAACAGCTACTGCTACAAGGCTTGGCATCATAGGCTCTCTGCTTCCTGTCTGACTTTATCTTCCACTTTCTTCATTGCTCAGTCTGCTCCTGCCACACTATCTGGATTACTTGTCTACAGATATGCCAAAGACACTTTCACCCCAGGGCCTTTGCACTTGTTGATTTCTCTACCAGAATTATTCTTCCCCAGATAGTCATAGTTTCATTGACCTCCTTATAATCTCTGCTCTATGCCACCTGAACATCTTTATAAAATTACAGCACCTCCAGCACTGGTCTGCCACACACATGATCATATATACTGACATCATATATACTGACTCTACCCCCTTGCTATGATTCAGAATCACCTTTTTCTTTTGGAATGGATTATTCATAAGTGGTGCTGTGCACTGGGTAACACATCACACCAATTGTTCTACTATTTGTGATGCCAAGTATGATCAGAGAAACCATACTGTAAAAGCCTGATTCATCATATTGATTATTATAAATTTTTGACATGGTGCACATTAGTCTTTGATAAATTTCTTTAGTTTTGGCATAATATGTCCCAGACTCATCTTTCACATTTTCTGTTTCAAAAGTAGAATAAACCATTCAACTCTAAGGAGCATTAGATATTTTTAGTAGATAATGGTATTTAGAGAACACATTTGGATACTAGGGGTGCTAATTGTTATTGGGTTTTCATTGCTTCTAAGCATTTTCAGCAGGTAGAACTAGGAAATTCAATAATTTTTTTTTTTTTTTTTTTTTTTTTTTGCGGTACGCGGGCCTCTCACTGTTGTGGCCTCTCCCGTTGCGGAGCGCAGGCTCAGCGGCCATGGCTTATGGGCCTTGCCACTCCGCAGCATGTGAGATCCTCCCGGACAGGGGCAAGAACTCATGTCCTCTGCATCGGCAGGCAGACTCTCAACCACTGCGCCACCAGGGAAGCCCGGAAATTCAATAGTTTTGAAAAAATCATGCGTTTATGGTATACTTTTTTTTTTTTTTTTTTTTTGCGGTACGCGGGCCTCTCACTGTTGTGGCCTCTCCCGTTGCGGAGCACAGGCTCCGGACGTGCAGGCTCAGCGGCCATGGCTTATGGGCCTTGCCACTCCACAGCATGTGAGATCCTCCCGGACAGGGGCAAGAACTCATGTCCTCTGCATCGGCAGGCAGACTCTCAACCACTGCGCCACCAGGGAAGCCCTATGGTATACTTTTAATTCTGATTTAACATTAAAGGATCTTAATGCTGAATGTGTTTGAATTTATACTTGTACCCCTTTTCTCTTACATGAAAAATCTTGTCCTTACCAATATTAAAATACTTATTTGCTGTATCCTATAATATATATAGGTACAAATTAATAATAAAACAGTCTTAGTAAAATTAAGACTAATGAATGAAATAAAACATTTTTTGCTGGTCTATTTATCCTTAAATTATATTCTGTAGTTGGTATACAAACACAATACTGTGTTAAGTCACTTGAAGTAGTTCTTTTGTCAATGTGGTTATGTATCCAGTTCATTTGTTTCAATTTATTTCCAGTTCTTTTGTCTACTGTATTTTATTTCTATCTGTCCTGCCCATTTTTTGTTCTTCTGTTTCTCCTTTTCTGCTCTCTTTTGGATTAATATAGTATTTTTTTGTAATCTATTCCATCCCCTCTATTATCTTTTTAAGCTATACCTCTGTGCTGTTTTTCAGTGGTTGCTCTAGAGATAACAATATGCTTCTTTAACTTTTCACAGTCTACAATAGCATACTAGTTTAAAATAATATATAAATATTACCATGGCCTAACTTCCATTTACCCCTCTATTTCTATGTGCTCTTATTATCACATGTTGTAGTCTACATAAGATATAAATTCAATAATATATTTTTCCAAATTTTGATATTATTGTTTTTGTAATCAATAATGTCATAAGGAAATTTTCTTTCATATATTTATATTTCATGTTTATGCACATATTTACTTCTGTTTCTCTGTATTTCTTCCTGCACATCTAGGCTTCCATCTATTGTCTTTTCCTTCAGTTTCAAGAACTTCATTTAGCACTTGTGGTTGTTGAAGCCTGTTGTAGATAAATTATGTCAGGTTTTGCTTGTCTTAAAATGTCTTTATTTTGCTTACCTTCTTGAGTGGTATTTTCTCTGGATATGGAAGTTTAGGTTGACTTTTTTCCTCCCCATTTAGCATTTGAGAGAGTTTCACTGTCTTGTGTTTTCCACTGTTTCTGATAAAGAGGTGGCTGTCATGCTTACTGTTGTTTTCTCTGTACAGAATATCTTCAGCTGGGGGGATGATGAGGGACAGAGAGGTATACTCTTAGGATTTTCTTTGGCTTTCATAAATTTTATTATATGTTCCCTGATAAGGTTTTCTGTGTATTTATTCTGCTTAAGGTCATTACGTTTCTTTGATCTGTCGGTTTATGCCTTTCATCAATTCTAGGAAATTCTTAGCCATTATTTTTTTCAAAATTTTCTTCCCTATTCTTTCTTCTCTCTTCTGGGACACCAATTACTCATGTGACATACCATTAGATATTGTCCCATTGGTCTCAGATTCTCTTTAGTTATTTGTTGTTTTTCAATTTGAACAATTTCTATTCTCCTACCTTCAAGTTCAGTGAGTTTTTCTTCTGCTATGTTCAGTATATTTTTATATGAATCAAAAACATTCTTTATATCTGGTATTGCATTTTTGTCTCTAGTTTTTCCATTTTGTTCTTATTCAAAGTTTCCATATCTCTGTGGAGTTCACTATATTTTTATGCATGCTGTCCACCTTTCTCATTAGAACTTTTAACATTTTTATCATAGTTATTTTAAAGTCCTTGTTTATTAATTGTAGATTTGCCTATATTAACTGTATTTTCCATTGATTATGGATCATATTCTCCTGCTTCTTTGTGTGTACCATAATTTGTGATTTTATGCTGGACACTGTCATAAAAAATAGAGACTAATCTAGATAATTTTTACCTCTAGAAAGATGTATACCCTTCCTCTGTCATGTTGCTAATCTGTGGTTGACCTGGGTCTTGGTTTGTTGCCATCTTAGTTATTTTTAGTTCACTCTTGGTTTCCAAAATTTTGAGAGTAAGATCAGGGATTTTCCTTTAGCAGAGCTCTCTTTCTTTTCTTTTTCCTGTCTCTGTCTCTGTCTCTCTCTCCTTTACAACGCACCTATGAGCTTCTTGGTTGCAGGGGAGTTCTCTTTGCTATTCAGCTATGAGGACCATACCTTCCCTATGCCCACCAACCACCACTTTCTGTACTTTGAGAGACCTGTTTCCATATTGATTTCCTGCCTATAGTCTTTGACTGGCCCTGTTCCTTGCACTCTCAGAAGTCCCCATGAGTCTTGGAGAGCTCTTTCTCAGTTCTCTTCCTCCCAGGTTTCAACAGGCTACTGACATGTGGTTCAAGAAGGCCCTGTGTCCCTCAGGGCTATTTTTCTCATTCCTCTCGCCATTCCCCAAATCTTCAATAAGCTGCTTCCTTTCCCTTAGGGAAGGCCCCATGTGTCTTTGAAAAGGTAATTATTTCACTGCCCTCCTGCTTTTCTCCCTAGCCTTCAGTTGACTACTTCTATGTAGGGGTCTCTCTTAGCTTTCCTGCTATGTCTCCAGCTTTTGGGAGGGTTCTGCCTTGCACTTAGTGAAGGCAATTTTAGCCTTCATATCTTACTATTATGAAGTATGAGTTAGATGTTTCATTAAATGCCAACTATATGCCTGAATCTCAAAAAAATAAAGGTACATGGCTATTTGCAAAATAAATATTAACAGTATGTATATAGTCACTAACATTTTGCAGATGCCATAAAAGAATGAAGAGGAAAACAAATTTGAAGGTGAATTTATCAGGCAAACTCAGTACTTCCCTTCATGACATTAACTGAATATTCATATGGTGTGTTGTCTCCACTGTAAGGTGGAACATTTATAGGTTGAGCTCCCATTAGAAAAAAGTATATGGGACTTATATTTCAGCTCAAAATATTTCAGTTTTTTTTTAAAAGCAGAGGATAACACAGATTCTTTTATATATTATATATGTATATATATCTTTCTCTTTGTGTGTGTATATGTCTGTATATATGTATATGTTTGTATGTATATTGCTGATAGTTGCACATAGTCCTATTATACTGTTAGTATTAAATACATAAGGACTACTAACTTTTCCTTTTACTTAAAAAAATGAGGTAAACCTTTCAAGAATTTCTGACATTCAGAGAGAGAGAGAGAGAGAATAGTAGGTGCCTTCTCTTCACTCTGTACCTCCAGTTGCTGCAGGAAATCTTCACTCAAAGAGCCTATTGTGTTAAGTCAACATTCTTTCCTGATATTTGTGATTTCCTGGACCTCTTGAATTGTCTTGTGTTTGTTTCCTTGTGTGTCTGTGCTTTGTATACAATTTTAAATTTGAATAACTGTTCACTGTTGCACAAAGCATGAAGGTTTAGTAAACTCTTTTTTAAAGTGGAGATATAAATAAATCAGCTATCTGTGTTTGAAAAGTCTAAACCAAAGTGTAGTTGTATGCTTCAGCTTGTCAATGGATATTTATGAGGTGAGTATAATACTATTACAGTTATAGCAGTGAAATATATCCTGTGCAGATAGCTAGTAAAGGAGCTTGCAAATGTTAATGCCTGCAGAATTTTAATGCTCAAGAGATGGGAAATGTGGCACTTGCTCTAGCTAATGCTACTCTGGTCACAGTGAAAATGAATTGGCAAAATCAGTTTTCAAATATTGCAACAGAGTTGGGGTCTATATACTTAACCAACAGCAAATATATTGGTTCCTACTGTTGTCTAGTTTTTATCTCTTGGTTTAGTTAACTGAAGAACAGTAACAGCATTGGACATTTTTATTTTGGGCACCAACTTTCCACTCCTACTTATTATGAGACCTAAGAGAAGGTATTGTCAACAATGAAACGTCAATTAACTTCTTACTCTAATAGATACTTGGTGTTGCCTGAAAATCACTTAAGTGGAGTTAAAACTGACAGGTTCTAATTGTGAGTTTAGCATTTGTTATGACCAGAGTTCTGTTTGTGATGTATCCTTGGTATATTCTGTTCCTTCTTATACTGATGGAAGGTGAGTAATGGAGTAAAGCCTCTGCACAGACCACTGCTCTAAGAGACGGATTGGGATATAAATACATTTATAGTTTATAAAGAATCATATTGTGCTTATTTTTCCTAGCAGTCAAAGCAAATGAGGTTAAGCTCTCAGTCTTTAGACCTAGGGGTTTTATTCTTGCAGAATAACTTTTGGGATTTTATGGAATAGTATAGTTTCAGCATGCTTTCATGTATAAGCTTCAAATTCATATTAATTATCTGTGTTAACTTAGTTAAGATTAAATTCAAATTAATTATCATTTGACATCAGCTATCTGAACAGTACCTCAGTGAGTCCTACCAGAATAAGAAAAGACAACAAAGAAGGAAATTAGACATATGATCTTTTGTATAAGGTAGAGGTTGAGGTAATACATTTGTTGGAGGGTTTTAAAGGTTTAGATGAGTGTGGAGTCTTTGTGATTAAGAAAGTTGAGAATTAAATATTAGTTTCCATTTACTTATAGCTAATCTACCTGTAGAGAAATATTGAGAAAAAAATACAATAAAACTTAAGGATAAAAATAGAGAAATAATCATGGACCAAAGTTAAGATACCTATACCAGAAAATGTACACTAAGAGTAGCAATGCTTTTAGAACATGACGTAAATCTGAGTTTTTTGAAAGTCAAGGCACAAAGAGAAAGGCTGAGTTACATAATTGGCATAATATAATAAAAGGGAAGCACATGAGCTTACCAGAAGTGACATGCTTTTTCCTAGCTAGCTCTGAACTCTCAGAATTGATCCCTTAATATCAACATCCTCAATAGCAATTTTCCAAAATACAAAATTCTCTGTATGTAACCAAAATTCATGTGAGTTCTAGATATGACCAAAAGTTGAAGGGATAATGCTGTAATGTTGTCATAGATTTATTTAGGGAGGTATTTCTAAAGGAAAGTAAAGAAACCAAGTCCAGGTATATTGACAGTTTACTGGTGATCTGGCTTCACATAAGTATGAATAGTTTGAATAATAGGTATCAAACCACATTTTTAGGGTCAACAAAAACAAAATATTATACTGAACTTTTATAGGGTAGATGAGAGTGCATCTTCTTGGTTTGGATTAGGGGAGGCTTGCATGTGCCTGCTTGCTCCATTCTTGTGCACTATTCCAGCCATAGTGGTCCCCGATGCACCTTGTAGAACCCCCGGGACTTCATGGACTATAATATGAAAAACAAAAAAAAACACTGACCTAGAGAAATTGATGGCTAGCATTTCACTTAGACCCTCACTTTCAAAGATAGTTTTGCCAACTGATCTGGAGAGAAAGGATTCAAAAATTTTTATTGATAAGTGCCTGAGGTATAAATATTCTATGTTGTTGATTGAGTGCATATATATATGTGTGTGTATAT
>NW_020174050.1:7533352-7549749 GCF_003031525.2 Neophocaena asiaeorientalis asiaeorientalis | reverse complement strand
GAAAGTTTGATGTTTTATGAAAATTAAAGATTTACCTTATATTTTTATTTAAATATAGTCAACTCCAGTATGCACAGGGCTTGAGGTAGGCCATGTGTGCACATGTACACACACATGCGTGCATGCATGCACACACACATACACTTTTTAAAATAAGATTGTTGATTGCAGCCTGGACAAATGCCTGAACAGGCATTTTATGAAAACTCTTAGAATTGTGTACCATAAAAATGAAAATGCTGACTGTGGATTATAAAATTTATTAATCAGTGGCTTCTGCCATACTCACGCACTCTTGAGTAGAACTGCATACACATGGGTTCATCAGGATATTAACTGTAAAAGACAACCTAGAGACAAGTAAATGAGTTTACCTATGGGAACAATGAATGCTGAAGAACTTTGGTATAGTTGGTAGATGGTGGTGATTCCTGAGAGTAGTCAATTGGTTCCTGTAATGACTTTTAAAAACATAAATATAGATGTTTAGAAAAGGCTGCATTTTTGCTGATTGAATTAGGTCTTTGGAAACTTATTTTTAAGCTATCAAATATATAAATATACAGAAAAGATATAAAGTAGAATGTAAGAAATAATATGCAATTCCACTACTCATAGCATGTTTGGTGTAGTCTCTTAGTCTTGTCTTTTACTCTTTCGATATACATTGCATAATTATAATTATGTATACATACAAGTTGGCATTTTTTCACTTATTTCCCTACATCTTTAAATTTTTTTTTTAATTTCTATTTTAATGGCTACATAACCATTAGATTAATCATAATTTAATTATTCTCTGATTGTGAGACAGAAATAAATATAAATGTACTGATTATATTTTTCACATTATAAAAATCTCATGGTAAACATTTTGAAATCTTTGTCTAGCTACTTTACTTTACAGATACTTTGCTGAATTCCCAACATGAAATTACTGAGTCAAAGAATATAAGCTTTTAAAGACTATTATTACATATGTTGCTTATATATAGTTTTTGCCAATTTATATTTTCCCTAGCAATGCATGAGAGTTCTTTTCTTGCCACAGAAGCTCACTAATTAGGTAATGTTGCTCAATATAAGGTTGCATAAGATGGTTTACATTCAATGGGAGGCAGTTTTATTCCTTTTAAACCATAATTTTTATTAGGCAAATAAAATGTCATACCCAGATTACAATACAATGATGTCAATTATTAATATATAAATAATTGTAATATTCTACAACTTATTTAAGTAAGTAAATATGCCAATAGTAATCTTGTTTATAGTTAATTTGCCTGGTTGTTTAATATGTTAAGAAGGTAAATTATAACCTGGTCAGTCATTATCTGAATTATCACAATTTTTAAAGTAATGTACTTTAAATGTACTTGGCTATAATCTAAAGTCAGTACTTAAATTCTATTTGTTCTACCTAACTTTATTTTTTTTAATATTTAAGAAATTTTACTCCTAATCTCTATGTCATACAAAATGCATAAATTTTACAATTATTTCATTGCATCCAAGGAATTCTATATTCCCAAGGCAAAAGAATGGAATACATACATAGTTCATTTTTAAACTAATGCAGTCCTAAGGACACTCATTTAATTCAATTTTACATTGACTATATGTTCTTATTGTTGAAATATATGCCCTAGTGACTTATGCGGCATGATACCAAATTCAAGTTCGTTGAAGTGATTGCCTAATTGAATAAATAATATGGGCATTACCTAAAGCATCACGACAACAGTATACTTTGATTTTACCCATAATTTAGATGCATGATTAGAGCATGATTTTAAGTCAAGAAAATTACTTTTAAAAAATATTTAATTAAAAATTTGAAAATATAGAGAAAATTAATGTTATTTCTCCACATTAATAATTATGCTTTATATTACATGCTTTATTATTCCCTAAACACTTATGCCACCTGAATTCAAATTTTCTGAATTATTTTGTAAAATATAAAGCAAACATAATGTTACACATTTGTTTTAACTCTTGCTAGCAGAAATCTTGTGTTCATTTGTCTTAGCATATTACAAGTTTAGTGGTTTATTTTAGAGACTATATAGTCCTGTTACCTGATACTAGTATTAACCTCTATATAGGGAATAAAGTATTAAAATTATGTCTGTATGTATATTTCTGTATATTTAGGTTGCATTGAATGGTTTATCATTAACCTACTCAATTAACTTTTTAAAAATGTTCAGAGCTTGTATTATTTGTAATTAAAGTGAAATAGTCTCAGAAAAATAAACACTATTACTACTAATATTTTCCATTCTGTACCAGCCAATGATGAGTTGTATGCTCAAGTTATTTTACATTGCTTTACTTGTTACCTTGATAACATACCTTTATTGTACAGGCATTGTAAGCATGAGGATATGGCAGACCTGTAAACCCTGTCATATCCCATTTCCTGTGAATAAAAATTGCTCTGCTGTGTTCTGGCCTAGACTGCTTGCCATGATATCAATGGCAGCCTAACATTCTTGACCTTAAACATAATTGGCATCATACTGATGGGTTTTGTAAGATAGTATTGAGCAGTATTCAAAGGGCCACAGACTCCTAATCACAGCCACTTGCAACCAAGGTATGGTGCCTTGATTTTAGAATATTCTGGTAAGTGGATGGTAGCAGCTAGCATGAAATAATCCCCTGGGAATAAGGTACCTGATAGAATACTAAATAAAAATTTCCTTTGGCCAATAGTTTCTTTTTTTCTTGATTATTCTTTATCTATCTTTTCTCTTTAGAACTACTCTTTTCTATTTTCTCCATATTATCTTCTCTCCTTTTCCACTGTTGTATTTTTCTCCTTTGTAATCTCTTTTTTCCTCTCTCAAATTCATACTTTTTCTATCTTCCCATTTTTAAAGTCTGGCTCCTCCCCCAGTAGAGGTCTAGTCATCACGTATTCATTCTTTTATACATCATCCATCCATCCACTTGTTTCTAAGTGAGTATTTATAACAAGTCTGCTCTATGTTAGACACTGTGCAATGACATCATAGAGGGAAGATGGATAGTAACTATTTGCTTTTTAAATGCAAGTTTACTATGTGCCAGGTACTGTTCTAAGTGCTTTATAAATCTATATTAACAGACTTAATCTTTATAACAGTCCTAAGAATAGGTCCAATTTTTTAAAATTGCTATTAGTCACTTATTTCTTATTTATTTATTTGTTTGTTTGTTTTGGGTTGCATTGGGTTTTCATTGCTGCACATGGGCTTTCTCTAGTTGTGGCAAGCAGGGGCTACTCTTTGTTGTGGTGCACGGGTTTCTCATTGCGGTGGCTTCTTTTGCTGTAGAGCATGGACTCTAGGCATGCGGGCTTCAGTAGTTGTGGCACGTGGGCTCAGTAGTTGTGGCACACAGGCTCTAGAGAGCCGGCTCAGTAGTTGTGGTGCAACTACATCTTGGGCTGAGTTGCCCTGCGGCATGTGGGGTCTTCCTGGACCAGGGCTCCAACCTATGTCCCCTGAAGTGGCAGGCAGATTCCTAACCACTGTGCCACCTGGGAAGTCATGAATAGGTCCAGTTTTTAATCCCCATTTTATTGATGAAGAAACCAGACGTTTTTCATGGTCACACAGTTAATAAATAACAGAGCTGGGATACATATTCAGGCTTTGGAGCTCTCAGATTTAACCACTGTTACTTTTCCTTTTGATCTTGAAGCCAGCAATTATGGTGTAATGTAGTTTGGCTGTGGTAGAGATGCAATTTGGGGGAAGGAACCCTGTGACTGGGAGAGCTGGGAAAGGCTTAACAGAGGAAGTAACTTTTGAATAGAACTCCTCTAAGTTACCAACTTCTAAATTCCTGTAAAATAAAACATTATCAGGTCTTGATAAAAATGAAAAACACTGAGTCCATGATTGGGGGTGAGGAGATATTTGGTTGTTTTTGTCAATGTGTGTGCTAAAACACGGGGGTGTATATTGCATGTACCAGGGTTTTTGGGTACTTGAATCAACAGACATGCGGCAGCTGATGATTAATACTTAATCCCAAGCTTTGGAAGAGCTGAAGTAAGGACCTCAGGGTCAAAATCAGTAGGGCTTTCTTCATTTGAGTTGCTAGATCTTTAATTAAACTACACCAAATGAAATAGAAAATAATTTAGGTCTGGAATAATTTAGGTGTTGAAGTGATTTTGAGAATTCAGGTGAACTATGAATTTCACTTTTTAAACCCTCCAATTGCATAAAATAAATGAATCAGAGTCACCAGATTAATCTGGTGTGTGGAACAGAAATGGTCCGAAAAAGAGCCTTATATCTAAATCTAGTTAATTAGTGATAAAATGCAAATAAAAGTAGAAATTCATGGTAACTTCTTTTCAAAATTATGCAGAAGAGAAAAAACTTTTACTTTTTTGGTCCATAATAAATACACAAGAAAAGATGTCATTAATGCATACCTTTGTTGTCAAAATGTCACTCCTCATATATTTGTTTGATTCTGGAAAATTGCCAGGAGATAATATTTTTAATATTCATCACTGTTTTAATATTCATAGTTAAAATCTATTTCTCATTGTATGTATAGTTATACTATCACACTGTCATGGCTTAGAAGGACTGATTTGCCCAAATATTTATTAATTATGTCATTTTCCTGCCCTCTGAAAAAAATTTTTAGAAAAGGGATATATCATGAGAATGACATTTTTTAATGTTTCCTTGGCACATGATGCCAAACGTAGCTAATCTGGAGAAGAGCATCTTTTCACTTAATATTCATTCTAAAAATCTTCTTTGAAGTTTCTAGGTAATACAGTATTCCAAATACAGTCTGAGTACATGACCTATGACCATTGCATTAGCAAGGAATTTTTAGCTCATTCTAAGGTAGTCTTCTCCATGCTTTTCTCCCACTTCCTTTTGCACAGATATTATTTGTAGACATTAGGCACAAAGTAAGTAATAAATTTGACAATTATAGTAATAATGTTACCTCCAAAATTATTAGAAGACAGATAATTTGATGAATATTTGCCTTTTAGGCAAGAGTAAATGTAAACTAGTTTGCTTTTATGCTTTTCTGTTTTTTCATTAATTTCTGAAATTTCCAAATTTGTTGAACAGTCGCTTTTGAGAGGAAAATAGACCAAAATCTTGTTTTTACATTCCAGGCTTTCTTCTCCAACAATATTTGTTGTTCCTTTTGAATGTACCATGTACACTGGATGTACCAGATATTTGAAACAAATGTATTGTGCACATTTAGAGGGAAATAAAGAGAAGTTCTAAAATATGAAGTTAGAGAGCCGATATTATGAGAAATAGGAAAATCTCAATAGGGTGATGATCTGGACCCTAAATTAGAAAGCAATATGCTACCTTTTGGCTTATTAAGGAATCTAGACATGATTTATATAGTACAAGACATCAGCAATGTCACACCAAGGAGAGGGAAGAAGGGGATCTTTTATTACTAATTGGAAACTTTATTTTCAACTAATTCTTAGATTATTTATAATTACATATGAAACAATGTGTTTCCACACACTTCATTGAACTGCTAAGGAATGGGAATGGCAAACTCTCTTTGGAAATGTGGAATGCAAATAAAGTCACCATATATAGAGACCACATAATGGTGGTGTGCAGTTGTGAGAAATGATCAACAGTGGACAAGATTGCTAGTAAATCTCTTGCAAAATCCTATTATAAAATGGAATCACAAAGAGATGGCATCTCTTCCCTTTCTCCCTGACTTCTTATCCTCAATCTCTTCCCACTTCTTAAATACACTTCTCATGCATACATTTTAGAAGCACCAGTTTTATATCAGTTTTAAAAGCACCAGATTGTATAAATGGGACACTTCCATTTTAATACATTGTAGAAACATACAGGGTTGTGGCTTTGATATTTTTATTGCTCGGATAGTAATGCTATTCTTTAAATAGCAATAACAAAGTTCTGTTTTCCGTAGTGTTTTTTTCACTCTAATTTTACCATACCATCGTGTAGGTGAACTTGCTGTGGAAAAGATCTGAATGAACCATCATGCTTTGACCCAAAGAAAAAAACTTACCACTTCATGTTTCATCCTAACATTGACCTTACCTTGGGTAATTGTTTGTTATATCATAGTAGGAAAACTAGGTGTTCTCATGCTTTTTTTAAATAATTACCTCTGTATTTCAATAAGGATTTGTTTCTTTCCTAGGGCCGGTGCATAAACTTCTCTCGAGTTCCCTCTCAGTAAAAGGAAAGCAGGAAGACCAAGAGGTATGGAGATGGTACATCCTCACGATGCAGATTTCCAACCAAAAGAAAACAAAGTGCATTTCAGAAGTTTTTGGAAGAGCAGCTTTATTCCTCTCAGTCAGGAAATGTTTTCTCTGCCTTCTGCTTTGCTTGCATCAAACATTTTCAAACTCTTGTTCTGCCATCTACATGGGAATTGATGAAACTCAATGGTAACACATGATTCAGGACATTAAAAATAAAAAGGAACTTTAATGTACATGCTGTGGTTTATACAAGAAAGTTTTTTTGAATGTGTAAAAGAGGAAGAAGCAAAAGCATGAAGATGATATCAAAATAGGGAGCACAAAACAATTGGCCCTGGTGAATCTTTAATGGAGAAAGGAGCATTTTTACATGGAAACATGGCACATGTGTGTTTACATGGCAAGATTCTTAGCCAAAGGCAGAGTATGAAGTCTCCCACCAGGCTAAGCAAATAAAGGAGTCTATTGCCTTATAGCTGTGTCAGATCACAAAATCCTTCCAAGTCCACTACCACGATGTGCCTTCCGGGAAGCTTCTGACTGGAAAATCTTGTCATTCTAACACTGAAAAGTGCACACGTATGACAAAATGTAGACAGGATGCCTCAAGGTATCAGTAGCAAGCAAGATTTTGCCCTTTAGTTTTTGAAGGCACCTTTCTTTCATTATGCACTTGGGAAAAGAAGAAAATTAATAGAGCATTATTCCACAGGAAGACGGCCTCTAACTAGAGATCTTCAGTGGAGCTTAATGGACTCATGATTTGAGAACTTGTCCCTGGGATTGGTAGATTTACCCCTCTTTCTATGTTTAGGGCTTCGTAGTACATAAAGCAGTATTATCTGTAAACATACCTAGGAGTTTGTTTTGCTTTTAATTGAAAGGAAGCAGTAACCACAAAGCTTCCGCTCAGGGTATTTTCTTCCTCCAAGTCTCCAAGGGCTCTTCAGCGTCACAAGCCAGCAATTCTCTTTGCATGAAAATTTCAAAATTTAATTAATATAATTAAAGGCAACAGCAAGCAGCAGCCTGTGAAGATTTTGCTCATCCTTTTTATGCCTTTTGACATTGAATGACCTATTACTGTATGCGCATTACTTGGATTTTGAGGGACACTCTACCTTGGTTGTGATTCAGTAGAGAGAAAAAAAAGGCCTCCTCTCAAGTTATAAATTAAATTTTCAGGAGGGTCTACCACCACAAAACATCGAAAATGTATGTATTATAATTTTTTTAGAAAAACCACCGTGTCACGTCAACGATGCCAAATTATGTTAGCGTGAGTGGAAACACTGTGGGGGAGGAAGAAGGCAGCAGCTGATGAAAAAAGCTCAAATGATCTAGTCACTTTCGATACTGTACTTCAGATGCGAAATGGATATTCGACTGGAAACCTGACAAAGCGCGCCTGCTTTGATGTGAACTGGTATAGACAATGACCAGTGGCTGGGTCAGTGGGATGTCTCTCTGCGAGCACAAAGGCTTATCAAATGACACTAAAAATAAGTTCAACAACCATCACATTGGAAGGGAGAAGGCGAACATTTCATGTTTGGCGGGCATGTGAGTGCACAAGATGGAAACAGTGATTCGGAGCATCCCAGTATAATTACCCCCATTGAGCGCTTAATGGAAATTTCAAAGGATGGGAGTGATTCTGATGGTTGGTGTCCAGATTTGTTGCACTGCTCCAATAAGCCTTGCTCACACACACAAATTTTTATACATAGATATATGTATACATATATATCCTCTAGCTTGAATCTTTTGCTCAAGTTTATTTATGTCACTGGCTGGCTGGATCCAAAGTCATGTGTCTACATATTCATAAATAAAATTTTACCCGTGCCTCAGCTACCATTTTTCTTTAAGCCCACATGAACTCAAGCCTTGTTTGGTTGAATATTTAATTGTCTTGATTAGTTTCAGGGACAGAATTGTATCCAGTTCCAAAATGTCCATCATGTTCACAAATGGTAGTGTTGGTACTAATTATCCATGTTTGCAAGTGTGACTTGGAAACCAGATATATACCCATTGAGTTCTTGTAGACCATTGTTCTACATTTGCATCTGGGGCAGGGCCTACTGCGATTTTCTTAAATTGGCACTTCATTTCTAACCAGTGCACACCCCAAATTTAAGAGCCTCAAGGGTACTACAGAAGCTAAGACTGCTTCTTTGGTAGTTCCTTTGAATTTGTCTAGTATCATGGCGATTGTATGATACTTTTATTTTGTACATAAGCAGTGTAAGTAGACCTTTGCCCTTAAATGGCAAAATAGCTTTCAGTAGATTGTAATGAAAATGGATTTCCAGTTCTAACACCACTATGAAGAACTCTCAGTGAAGAGGGACAGGCAATGGTCTGTGTAGAGACTAAAAAAGTATCATTCATAAAGTTCAAAGACAGATGGAATTTTATTGCACTTAAATATATGAACAAGATCTAGGTTATGATTTTCTCTGATTATGCTAACTAGCAAATTGAGAAGAATTTGCTTTAAAGAGTACTGTATTCTCACCAAAGGACTAAATTGAACACCCCTACACCTTTCAACCAGGAAAATGAAAGGTTAAAATAAAGCCATTTCTGTAAGTTTAGTAACATTTTATATTTTATGTAGAGAAACAGTTCCTGTTTAATTTTTTGGACATAATGTCAGTCAAGATCTACTTTCTGTGAGTAAATTAGTTAAGCCTTTATCCATAATCCATTTGTGTTGCATAAGGTTGCAGAAACAATTAAGTGGGAAATGACTCCTAACTTATGTGTCTACTCTGCCTGGAAAGAAAGTTTTGAAGGCATCTATATATATTTCATAACAATGTCTGTTCTTTATGGATTTGATCCATAAATATTTATCTATCTGAAAACTTTGATACTTGGAATGTTTTCCTTAAAGCATTTGGTGCTCCAAGAAAAAACATTTGGTGCTAAGAGTTGCAGCACTGATGCCTTTCCCCAAGTTAATTCTATTTTAAATTTTTATATTTCCTTCCCAATGAGATGCAGAGTAAAATTTGAGACCCTCCATTAAGTAGGGAGCAGCATCTGTCATCCATGGATAATTACTCTTTTGGCAAAAATATATAAGGTTTAAACCTCCTACATTTTAAATTGTTAGAAAAAAAATGATTTGCTTATATTTTTCCTGAATTTTATTCTAACCACTTTAAATCATAAATTATTCAGTATTTGTTTTTCTAATAAATTCTTACTGGATACAAGATCTGGGTATCTCTGTGAACTTAACTTTATTATATAAATATCACTGACCATTGTTTACTGCTCAGAGGCAATTTATTAAGTTATTTTTAAAATTAAAACAGCCTATATTATGGCCAAGAAGGTGTCTAAAATATTTTTTTGATTGATCTGCTTACATATATTGTTTTTCAATCTTAAGAGGGCAAAATATAAACGGGTAACATTTATGAATATTGTAAACATTGTAACTTCCTCTTCTATCACAAAGCCTTGTGGTTACTAGATTTTGTACAGTATCACACTTTAGGAAGTTCATTAGTATTTTATTGCTACTGAAAAATTTCGGTGGGTATATGTGCACAGGAGAGAAATATATACATTATTTTAATATGAAAGGAAATACATATTCTAGAAGCAGAAAATAACTCTGGTACATCTGTTGTATGTTTAAGGGAAGAAACAAGCAGGTGAGGCTGAAGAATGTTGTCTATCTGCAGGTGATGAAGTGGGTGCAGCCATGTACTCTAGTCTCAGAGTTAAATTAATATTTCACTTAGTGAATTTCTATGGCTTATTTCTGAGAACACTTCAATTTGGGTATATTTCTACACTTAGTTGTATCTAATTCAGTCAATTTGATAAAAGAAAGAAAAACTTGTTTTCTTTCTCATAATGTAGCAATCCCTGTGCTGGATCTTTTATGCACTTTAGTTTTGGGCTCTTCTGCCAAAAGAAAATGCTGATAAGTACACCATGCAAATTTATATTAAAATGTGCTTGTTCAGATTGCTTTGCAGGAACTATATTAAGGTAAAGTGTGTGTGTGTGAGAGAGAGTGTGAGAAAGAGAAAGAGAGAGACATGGAGAGATTGAGAGAGACATGGAGATTGACTCAGAGTAACGTGCTACCAATTCTCTTGGCTGAAGAATCAGATGATGGAGGGACTAGACCTAGACCTAGCCACAGCTAGCTTGATTATTAAAAGAAACACCAGGAAATTAAAAGTAGCTTGTACTCTATTTGCTTAGGTACTTGAGTAACTGGAAAAATAAACTGCCTTTCCACTCCTACTCTTTGTAGTGAACTACAGAGCATGACAGCCTTTGTCTAAGAATGTAACTCGACCAGGAAGGGTCTTGCAAGTCATACATTCAAAGCTTCAGCTGAGTTCCTCCAGGGAAGTGAATCTCAGATCTGAGTTTTCCCATAGAGGCTGGACAAAACTGAATTTCTCTGCATAAAACAAATATTGGAGGGATTCTCCACTCACCCCACCCACCCGAAATTGAAGGGAAATAAAATGGAGAAAAAAGACCAGAGAGAGGAGGGCTGAGCAACATTATAGGAGGTAAGAGCATCAATTTAGAAAATGACAGAGGAAGTTCTGTGTCTTTAAGAATGGAGATGCTGCTATTCCATTTTAAATGGCATTGCATTCCTACAATGTACACCCTTTCATCTCACAATTTCAGTTGTCTGCTAACTCACATTTTCTATTACTTAAGGAAGTTGGCTGAATTCAAAAAGAGCAAGGTGATCCCTCAAATTAATATAAAAACTAAGCCTCTGAAAATTTGCAGAGATATTGAAGATTGGTCGTTCCAAAACTGATGAATGGATTCGAGGGAATAGTATATAGATCTTAAAGAGCAAGCTTTCCTCATCTGTTCACTGTTTTTTTCACAGAATAAAAAAATATTTTGAAAGAAAGGAGAGTGATTTTAACATCAATAAAACTAACATCTACTTCAAATATTGTTCAAGTAATAACCTTGAACAAGACATCAATAAAACTGATAAACTCTAAAATGTTAGAAATAAAAGGGATCAGATTCTCTAGCTAGATTTCCCCTCAAATACAACATCATGTACCAATAGGTCTTGAGATTTTAGGAAAAATTATGAAATTCAATACATTAACTAGGAATTGTGTTCATGTCGCTCATATTTTTTGTTACTTTATGTATCTATGTCCATACATGCACACACACACACAATCCTTTCTAGGGAAAAATGCTAAAAGTGACTCAATATGAACTTTTATGTGCTTCACAATCCTAAAGATATCCTTGATTATTCATGTGACACAATATGACATCTGAAAATGATTTCTCAGCGTTTATAACCAGGCAAATTACCTGAAAATATTAATAACTTGCACTTATATATCATTTTATAATTTTCCAAAGTACTTCAACACGTGTTATTCATTGTTTTTATTTAATAAACATACTGGCTGCATGCTATATATTCAGCTCTAATTTGGCCAAAACCTAGGCAAATTTAAGTGTGAAACTGAGGTGTAAGGGAATGGATGGAAGACAGAAAAGATAGCCTTCTCAGGATGCTCAGTAAAAAAAAAGTCTTACAGCATGAATCCTGAGTGGCCCATTGGAAAATAAACCCTGATCACATAAAATGAGATTTAATGCTAAATGAGGCCTGTTTCATATGGGCAACCCCAGATAAACTCTGTACCACCGAGAGTATCTCATTTTGCTGCCACACTATTTCCCGTGTATGTTTAATGGCCTTCTTGAGGGAACAGAATACTTTTAAATCATTCTATTTGTTGCAAAACACTACTTTAGTCTAATCACAGATAAGTTAAGCCACATAAAAATGTAATATCCTCTAAGTGTAAACAAAAAACAAAATAACAAAAATGATGAGGTTAAGATTGAGATGTTTCCTAGGAAAAAAAAAGGAGGTTTCTGTAGGAAATTGTTTTCAGGGCCAGCTGAAGGACATTATGATAGAGATCATTGCTTTAACATAATTTCAGAGGCAGTTAATGCTGAACAAGAAAGGAAAGAAAACCCAAGATAGTGAAAGGATAATTAATTCAGTCTTAGTTTTAATTTCCAAGGATAAAGTGACCCTTAACAGTGGACAACTGAACGACTAGGTTTATATTTTGCTTTTCTACTTTGTGATGATGAAACTGTTCCAGGTGTTTATTCTATTTTGACATCTGTGTTTCCTCCCCATTTTACCCACTGACCTACACAAAGCAGGTGAAGAAGAACGGTGCTGTTTAGGGTAAAGGCGGGCCCGGCAAACCTTCAACCACACCCAGCACGCAGATTTTCTGAAAGCCCCTGGAGAACGGCAGAAATGACATGTCTGGGGTGGAGTCCTGGGGGTGGAGGAAGTTAGTCGTGCTCAGTAGTCCGAAATGTAAAGACTCCCCCCTCCCAAACCCTTGCCAGATGAGTGCAAACCATGCCTAAGCTTAGAGAGTTCGTTCTGTTGCCAAGAGAAAGGAGCCAAGAACCGACCAAGAAAGTCAGAACTCCTGCAGCAGTTGTACCAGGGATGAAAAACAATGGTAAGAACAAAGCCAGAGAAAGGAAATTGCACATTCATTAGCTTAATTAATGAAGATTGGCAGTTGCCTACCTTGTGCCATTCTCTGTACTGGGCAATAGGATACTGCAGCAGGAAGGACAAGTTGGTCTCAGCAATCTTACTGGCAAGTGGAGCCAGAGCCTGAACAAGAAGATGCGAGACCAGGAGTCGCGTAAAGGAGAAACACAAAGTGCTATAAGAGCTTGTAATGGGAAGGGACTAACCTAGGCTGAATCATTAGGGAAAGCAGTGAAGTTTTTGCTGAGACTGGGAGGACGAGTAGTGTTTCCTCCCTCCCTCCCTCCCTCCCCTCCTTCCTTCCTTCCTTCCTTCCTTCCTTTCTCCTTCATCCTTCCTTTCTCCTTCAGTCCTAATCACTTAGCAACATAAGTAGAACATAAAATGGCAGAGTTTCTGGCACATAATAGGCCCTCAGTGATTATTTGTTAATGAGTTAAAAAATGATTATTCGGACTTCTAGCTCCTCCAAGACTGAGTAATCCCATTTCTCCCATGTCCTCCTTATTACAACTAAAAATCCCTGTACCTAACAAATGGCAAAAAACATAGGAAGTCTCCGCAAAGTGGAAAGGAGAAGGCAGACTGCTTAGAACTTGAGGAAAAACCTGCAGGTGAGTCTCCTGGCTGCCTGTATTGCCTTACCCCAAAGAGGATACTTCAGGGAGACACCCACTAGTCATGGGGGACTGACACCCCAGTTGAGGCTGATCTTTCTCTCCCTCTTCTCTAAGAGTTGTTCCACCCAGTGCTTGACTGCATTGTATTTTCCTTGGCATCTCCAATACCAAAATGCAATGGGCCAAAAGAAGTGTTTAGAGTCCTCCTGTGGGACTGGTAACAGGTACTCGGCTCCACGGCTATTTTCAACTTTTTTATTGTGGTAAAATACACGTAAGATAAAATTTACCACCTTAAGCATTTTTAAGTGTATTATTCACTGGTGTTAAATACACTCATAGTGTTGTGCTACCATCACCACCATCCATCTCCTAAATCACACAATTAAGCATTTTTGGACTTGCTGCAATATTCAAGCGGTTTGGCTACTTTCGTCATTTTTACAAATTGCCGGATGTGCCATTTCCTTCTTTTTTTCTGATTGTAGCATAAGCTTTAAGCTTTCCTCTGCAAAAAAGTATAATTAACATATTTGGGTGTGTGTGCGTGAGCATTCTTTTGAACTACTTCAACTTGTTCATTCAGGTTCAACATTAAAAGGCCTCAAGGCCACAGTTACAATGAGATTCCCATTTTGGAGGCTACATTAGTATAGTAATGCATTTCATGCTGTTGTTCCATAATTTGCCTAATCAGATAAAATGAGATCAAGCATTACATTGGAAGGGTCCGAACTCCCCATTCATACAGTTATATTTAGCTAGTTACATAAGAAATTACTTTTTTCCTAAGGTTTTGTTTGCATTTTTTAAGCTAGTTAGAAGTCAGAATTTAATCGGTATACTTTATTCCTCTCCTAAAATCTAGTGAGACAATTTCCCCTACTGAGTAATGCCAAAATATATGAGAACAAGGTATGCGGCTTAATTAATTAATGTATAGATATTTACTGATTACTGGCTACACACCAGGCACTTTGTTGGCCACTTATTCACAGCAGTGAAAAAGGCAGAGACATGATCCTCACCTTTCAGGAAGCTTCTTATCTCCAATTTTAATAGTTTTCTATTGCTGCTGTAACAAATTATCATAACTCTCTTGTCTTAAAGCAACACAAATTTATTCTCTTAATGTTTTGGGGAGTCAGAGGTCTGACTGCATTCTTTATGGAGGCTAGAGAATCTGTTTCTTTGAGGTTATAGGACTGAAGTGTCTGTTTATTGCTGGCTGTCAGCTGACTGGCATTCCCAGTTACTACCGGCGCCCATCCTTGGCTTGTGGCTCCTTTCCTCCATCTTCAAAGCTAGCAATGGCAAGTCAGATTTTTCTCATTTTGCATCTCTTAACCTACTTTTTGCCTTTCTCTTCCACTTTTTTAAAAAAAAAAATTATTTATTTATTTTTGTCTGCGTTGGGGCTTCGTTGCTGCGCACGGGTTTTCTCTAGTTGCGGAGGGCTGGGGGCTACTCCTTGTTTCAGTGCGCGGGCTTCTCATTGTGGTGGCTTCTCTTGCTGCGAAGCACGAGCTCTAGGTGCATGGGTTTCACTAGTTGTGGCACGCGGGATCAGTAGTTGTGGCACAGGGGCTTAGTTGCTCCGCGGCATGTGGGATGTTCCCAGACCAGGGATCAAACCCGTGTCCCCTGAATTTGCAGGCGGATTCATAACCACTGCGCCACCAGGGAAGCCCCTCTCTTCCACTTTCAATGAGTGATTAGACTGGGCCACCTAGGTAATCCAAAATAATCTCATTTCAAGGTCCTAAACCTTAAATAATATCTGCAAAATTTTTTTGACAAGTAAGGCACCATATTCACAGGTCCCAGATATCTGTGGGTGAGGAGAGCATTATTCTGCCTCCCTCAGTAATGTGGAGAATGAATTTAAGAATTAGGCCTGTGAAAATATCTTCTTAAAATAATTTTATTTCGAGTAACAGTTTAAATTCATATCACATGCTTTGAGAATGGAACTAAATTAAAAATTACACTAATTCTCATAATGCCATTTAAAAATTTCTGTTAGTTTTAATTTCAGATAAATCCAATTTATTGAAATCCATGTGGAAAAATTCTGTTTTTCCTCATCCCAACTGAGATCTCTTTTCTAACAATTTTGAATATTTATTTACTTTGGCTGTGCTGGGTCTTAATTGTGACATGTGGGACTTTAGTTGCAGCATGTTTAGTTGGGGCATGCAGGATCTTTAGCTGCAGCATGCGGACTCTTAGTTATGGCATGAGGGCTTCTTAGTTGTGGCATGCATGTGGGATCTAGTTCTCCCACAAATGATCGAACCTGGGCCCCCTGCATTGAGAGCGTGGAGTCTTACCCACTGAACCACCAGGGAAGTCCCATCTTTTCTAAAAATTTTGAAGAGCTCAACATTCTCAGATTCTTCGTCTATAGTCAACTGGCCACACCTACCATACAAATTCCTAGCTCTAAATTATAGCTTTCAATTTTCACATTGCAAGTCTAAAGGACACTGCTGGAGGATATTGAGTCAATCACCAATTGGCACCATATATATAAATAAATACACACACACACACACACACACACACACACACACACATATATATGTATATATATATGCACATACCTATGCATAAGTTTCCAGTATCATATATAGCTCTACTGAAATTGAGAATAAATAACTCTTCAAGAAGGCAATTTTGATATCTGACATAAAATCCTTAACATGAGCACTCTCTAGACTCAAATAGGTTTGTTTTATGTTTCCTAAAAAAAAAAATCAGTCAGAGGTATGAACAAATATATAGCCATATGATTGAATACTATAGAATTACCAATAAAAATAAAATATTGGAACCTGACTAAATAAAAATAATGGGGTATTGGTAAAATAAATTCTGGTACATATGATATATTGAAGAATACTTGATCAAATGGGAAATGTACATGCCAACA